>NW_022982835.1:30000-35728 GCF_902652985.1 Pecten maximus
GTTATGAACACCGTAAGGATGAGTTCGGGGATAAAATCTGTACTTACCGGACGTCGACACATCCGCGGTGTCTTGGCCAATTGTTGTTGTAGCAACTAGAAATAATAAACATATGCATATATTAACTTATATTATTAACTGTGTGTTTTATTGAAATCTAATGTTAAGAATGATCGCCGTCAAGATTGAAAATAAAAACGAAAAGAAAAAAGAAAAGAAAAACCCCCCATCAAAACAACTACAAACAAACAAGCAATGTAAAATGATGAAAATGCACACTTGAACAATATCTGAAACACTGACTGCTTATCATGTTAAGTTTAAGGTGAAAACAGTATATGGAATAATGGTACTTCAGCATCGAAAGGGGTAGCAATACTAACAAAAATGACATCTGGTATAACTATTCTTGAATCAAATAGGGACGTAGACGGAAGGCGTCTAGAAATTTGCATTACAAAAGACGATGTTACTCTATTTAATGCAATAAATATATACACCCCTAATACATGCGCAGATAGAAAACTCTTCTTTAACAATTTAGGCGATAACACTCCTAAAGCAAATTATATATTTATGGGTGATTTTAATTGCACTTTAAATAATGAACTAGATAGAATCCCAACAACGCATATAAATGATCCAACTACACAGGAATTTAAGAACCTTATGGGAAAATGTGAGCTGAGAGATTTATGGCGTGAACGAAACCCAAAAAACAAGGAATTTACATTTATGAGAGGGAATTCAAAATCAAGAATAGATTTCATCTTGGTATCAAATGATATGTATAATGAAATAGTGAATGCAAAGATAATTCCTTGCAGTTTCAGTGATCATAATATGATAACTTCCGAATTCAAAATCGAAAAGGTAAAAGTTGGCCCTGGTACATGGAAAATGAATACCTCTGTTATTGAATCAGACCTATTCAAAAACTTGTTCGAAACTTTTTGGTTGCATTGGAAAACAGAACAAGTTAAGTTTACTAACATTATGGAGTGGTGGGAAATAACAAAAATAAAGATAAAGGAACTTACAATACATGTGTCAAAAATACTGAATAGGAAAGATAGCGAAATAAGAAGGAAAGAACACGAACTTGAACAAATGGTCAAATCATGCGATAGTCATAAAGAGCGAATTGTGTCCCTAACTAGCGAAATAAATTCATATTACAAACACAAAGCTGAGGGACATAGAATAAGGTCTAGAATTAAACAATTCGAGGAAAATGAAACGTCTTCACGATACTTTTTTAATTTGGAGAAAACAAAGGCAAAAGAAAAGCTATGGTACAGAATAAAAGCAGAAGATGGTAATTATAAAGATGGTATCTCTGCAATTTTAGATGAGCAAATGAAATTTTACAAAAAATTATTCTCATCGGAAGGGTGGGATAGAGAAGCTGCGAATTCACTCCTTGAAAATGTAGATGCTAAATTAACTGACCAACAGAAAGAAGAATTAGAGCTTGATATAACTGAAATGGAAATACACAATAGTATTAATCAAATGAAAAAGAATAAGTCTCCGGGTGAGGATGGTATTGTTTCTGAATTTTATCAACATTACTGGTATCTAATTAAAGAAGAATTTTTAGCGGTTTTAAGAGAAATATTTGCATCAAACAAATTATCTGAATCACAAACAAAAGGCATACTCACTTTATTATATAAAAAGGGAGAAAGGGAAATGATTCAAAATTGGAGGCCATTGACTTTGTTAAATGTTGACTACAAAATTATAGCAAAGACTCTTGCTAATAGAATAAAAAAGTATTTAAAATATATCATACATCCAGATCAGAAAGGATTCGTACCTGGTCGAAACATATCAGATGCCAATAGGCTAATTCAAGATATTTTTGAATTTACAGATCGCAAACAATCAGAGGGAGCAGTGATTTTTCTAGATCAAAGTAAAGCATTTGATAGAGTAGAATGGTCATGGGTGAATGAATGCTTGGATTATTTCAATTTTGGCGCGAAATTTAAAAATTGGATTACAATGCTTTTGAAGGATTCAAAAACATGTATTAAAACCAATGGTTATATCAGTAAATATTTCCAAATATCGAGATCAGCGAGACAAGGCTGTCCGATAGCTCCGATTTTGTACATCTTACAAGCGGAACCATTAGCTTGTACAATAAGGAGGAATGAGAACATTAAAGGTATCGAACTTCCTAATCAAACCGAAACAAAAATAAACATGTTTGCTGATGATACTCAGCTCTTCGTTAGGGACGAACCATCTGTAATGGAAATATTCCACGTATTAGATACCTTTCAACTAGCATCAGGCTCTAAAATCAATTTAGACAAAACTACAGGCATATATTTAGGTAGATGGAAAGATAAAAATCCAATTTATACAAACATTGCATGGTCAAGAACTTCTGTTAAAACACTTGGGGTACATCATGGTTACATTATCGATGACAAAGCAATTTGGGAGGAGAAAATTAAAAAAATCAAAGCATGTGTGCAGGTATGGAAAAGCAGAAACTTAACACTATACGGTAAGAGTCTGGTAATAAAATCCTTAATCATATCGCTTATAGATTACGAAATAGAAGCTCGCGGTATTCCAGAGAGATATGCTAAAGAAATAGATGCATTAATATGGGGCTTTGTATGGAATGAAAAGAGAGATTTAGTCAATCGTAGGGTCATATCTAACCAATATAAAGATGGTGGAATGGAAATTATTAATATTACCGATTACATTTATAGTAGACATATAAAAACATTATATAAAATAATAAAATGTGAAAATAGCACATGGAATGCCATTGGTAAATATTGGATTGGGTACAAGGATACAACATACGGAATACAGAATTTTTTATGCAAACTCTCTGACGTTCGAGTTATGGACTTATCAAAAATTCCAAGTTTTTACAGAACACTTATAGAAGTGTGGGCAAAATTTCAAAAATCTAGCATCTCTGATTTTAGTAGAAATAAAATTTTAGAACAGCCTATATTTGGAAATCATTTCATTCAGTATAAAAGGAAGGCTATATTTTTCAATTCCTTTCTAAAGAGTAACATTTTTGCAATCAAAGATTTATGGGACGAGCGTAGAAATAATTTTAAAAGCGATCTTGAAATTTTTAATATGTTAACAGATAAAAGAAACTGTATATCAGAATTGGCAAAATTCAAAATTGCTTTCCCTATAGAATGGTTAAATATATTGAAAAGAAATGATACTAGAGTGATAGAATGTGTATATCCTATAATAGACACTAATCTAGATATAATTGGAAAAGATGGGAGGCCAATAGCATGTAAAAACCTTAAACCAAAAATGATTACAAGTAAAATAAAAGCCGACGAAATTCCAAGATGTAAAGATAAATGGGAATTTGAATTTGAAAAACAATTTAATTGGGAGTTATTATGGCAAAATATCACAAATACTATTATTACGATGCAAATGAAAGAGTTTCAATGGAAATGTGTCCACAATGTACTTTACACTGAATCAAAAATTAGCATGTTTAGTCCTTCAAATGGCAAATGCCATTTCTGTAAAACACATATCGAAGATATTGTACACCTTTTTTATGAATGTAACACTGTAAAAAATATTCTGAACATGTGTTCATCACAAATATTAAAACATATCCCAGAATTTAGAGAAGAAATGTTAACGGTAGAAATTGTAATTTTGGGATACGAGGAGAATAATAATCTGTCTATACTCCTTAATACTGCTTTAATTGCATACAAATGGACTATTTGGAAATGTCGAAACGATATAAAATACAATAGAAATATATTGACTGACGCTTCCATCTTTGAAAAGGTAAAAGCATTATTAGTAAGTAATTTAGAAATGTACATTAAATCGAAGAAAAAGAAAATAGTGACGATAAACTATGTTCAGAATGTTTTAAATGCTTTATTATAGAAACAACAATTGAACTATAGAATGAATGAATGAATGAATGAATGAATGAATGAATGAATGAATGAATGCAAGTAATACAAAAAAAATAAATGTATAAATTATCATTAAAAAATTAAAGTAATTAAAAAAATAAGATAAAGAAAAAAGTGCTATGATGATAACCATGGAGGCTCTTGGTGCTACGCACCTATAATAAATAACATTATGATAAATTACAAAATGCATGTGAACAATATATGTGAATGCAATTGAGTATGTAGCATGTGCTTTTGTGTATTTGTTTGTATGTGTATTGTACGTGTGGTTATTTTTGGAAGCGGGTTAAATATGTAAAGTGCATATTGTGTGAATATGTTTTATATGCGTGCGCGTCCTCTGTGCGTGGCTGAGATTGTTGGTTCGGGTTAGTATGTAAAATGCATATTGTGTGAATATATTTTGTATGCGTGCACGTTCTCTGTGTGTGACTGAGATTGTTGATTGAGCAGGTGTGGACTGTATAGGTGAATGTGTTGTGCGAGTGCATGATACCGTGTGTGTGTGCGTAATCCTATGTGGACGTATGTGAGTGCGTGTATAATTTGGCATAAGGTGCAGGATGATGCGCATAGTATATATTGGAGTATGGAGTGTGCAATAGTTAGAAATGAGAATGTAAGGGAAAAAATCCAGCAAAATTGAAATGATGAGCCCAACAGTCTGAGCACAGTTTAAGGTTCAACAAGCATGGTAATTTTAAACTCTTTTTAAAAATAATTTACAATAATTACACGCAAAATATAGATTATCATGTTTAAGTCGTTTTGTAGGGATCGGTAGTTTCAATAAAGGTATTGATTATGTAAATATTATTGTTGTAAATTATTGTTGTATCCTAAAATAGTATTTTTAAATGTGCCATATTCTGTGTAAAAAGGACTAATATTTTTGTCTTACATGGATATGGAGGTCCCCAATATCTAAACAATATCGAAATTGATCCTATTTATTTATAAACCTCTGAGATACCAAATAAGGCCCGTGTGACCTCGATCTTGATATGAACGCTTATATTTTACTGTGGATTTCATATATAGATGGTATAAACAATGTATGTCGTCAATTAGTCAACAATTATGACAGATATTGAGCGGAAACTGCGTACATCCGTTCGCACTTCCACCTCAATGCTCGAAAGTAATAGCCTTGTTTTAGACGAGCGTGCAAAGTGTCATTAACCAAGATCAACATTGCATATAATATTTATGAGAACAAAAGAATTGAGAATGAATTAATAAATGAGTAAACGTGCAAAATGAGAAAGAAAGATGCAAAAAAAGACCTCCTGAGAAAGGTGACATTTTGTAAGAGGGGTTAATCCAGGGCTCAAAACCCTGATACCCTTCAATTAATGCTAGTAAAAATAAATTGAAAAGCAGCATTACAAATACAGTACCTGATGATAAACAAGTGCTCTGACTGTCAGTCCAATGACCTTCTGTGCTGCATGTTATGTACCCCGACACTTTGAGTTGTATTTCAGAGTTACAGACAAGTTTGCCTGTGTCTCCTATCTCCATTCCACTAATGTTCCACTGTCCATACTCTACAGCAGGCGGGAACCCGCAGGTAACAGCTACAAGTTAAAGGGATTTACAATAAAATCTGTTAATATCGTGTTTGAAAATTGACAGGTGCGTCTTTGCTGTAATTAGAGGTGGTTAACTTTTCGGCATACATGTACCTGGTTTCATCAATATTGTTTATCTCTAGAAAATTCTTTCATTTAAATATTCCAAGAAAATATTGCCGAATTTAGGAAAAG
>NW_022982836.1:0-21862 GCF_902652985.1 Pecten maximus
TTGCACCGAATATAAAGTTTCATTTTAACTACCGAATATAAAGGGAAACGCACCGCATATACGGATATATCTACCGAATATAAGGACATATCTACCGAATATAAGGAAATGTCTACCGAATATAAGGTTACGTCTACCGCATATAAAGACATATCTACCGAATATAAGGAAATGTTTACCGATTATAAGGAAATGTCTACCGCATATAAAGACATATTCACCGAATGTAAAGACGTATCTACCGCATATAAAGACATATCTACCGAATATAAGGTTATGTCTGCGGAATACAAAGACGTATCTACCGAATATAAGGTTATGTCTGCGGAATACAAAGACGTATCTACCGAATATAAGAATGTGTCTACCTCATATAAAGACACAACCACCGAATATAATCATATTTGATCACCTAAGACAGCTCTGGCGTTCCATATTCTAATCTTGAATGTACGACCGCCTGTCCAAATCCTCATTAGCTCGGCGCTAGTATAACTCATGCTGAAAACGACCAGAGATGCTTACACAGGGTTATCTTCTCCTCGTTTTGTAAATCCAATTACTTGATATCAGTTTAAGGAGATATGTTACTAGACTGTGGTATGCATTAGTTATATATTGAGTCATGCCTTGTCCTGAGGCCCGTACATTTATTTCTCGTGAAGAGGAGAGGAGGTATATTTAGTCTTTATTACTTTGTGTACAATGTATGTCTTGGCAAATCTGTAATCCTTACATAGCTATTCCATACACACACGTCCTAATTTCCCGAATATTCATCAACCATACATATTATGTATCTGTAGATGTCATACAAAAATAGTTCAATTTCTACTCAAGTTGGACTCAATGAAACTACCAAACTTAATCTGTTTCATTTGCTCATGAATTTGACCAGATTAACCCTGATCAGTGCGTATGAATACATGGTTAAAATCCTTCCGCGAAACGATTTCACTTTTTCTACATTGTTGTTATAAACATGGATTAATTATTAAAATTATCAAATTTATAATGTATTCTTACATTTTATGAAAAAACAGATATGCTAGATACTTCTATTTTGACAAAATAATACTGTTTTTAATCCTGAAATTGCGAACTATTTTACTCGACCGACTAGACATGCACAATCCGGAACTCCTCTGGCTTTTCCCCATTAGGACTTGCACAAGCTTTGAGACATTAATATCTAGACAGACTTTTTTATTCGAAAAAACCCAAAGAATTGAAATATAAGGATTGAATCTTGATTTGGTCGATTTCATTGGGTTAGTTAGTTCATTATTTGTCTCAAGAGCAACTCAATTCATGACCCCATGAAATCGACCAAATCAAGATTCATTCCTTAAATGTAGTCGCTTTAACGAATATATACACGTATATGTATTCATTAAAGCGACTATATTTGTAGATTTCTTCTTCTTTCGTCATTCGGCCTCCGTCAAAAAATGACGATTACGGCTAAAGGGAGGGATCGTTGCTCTTCAAAAGAAGTAAAAAAGTGCAGGGATTTGGGTACAGCGAGAGGGTTTTTTTAAAAAAAAATTTTTTAGTGGAAACTATAAGATAAAAACATTTGATGGTGTGTTTACGGTGTGTGTTTGAGATCATCAAGGGCTGCATTGTGTATATGTGCCTTGAAGATCTCTAGTGTAGTGCATTGTACTGCTGCCACCGGGAGGAGGTTCCATTGTGTTATTGTGTGTGGGAAAAAGGAGTATTTGTATGTGTCATTGGTGGCAGATAGGTGTCTGAATGTGTAGGGGTGTGTTTGCCTTGTCCTAGGGTCTGCTGGATGCATGATGCCGTGTGAGTCTATTGCGACATGATGGTGAATGATTTTGTATAATAGTATGAGTCTGGTCTTGAGTCTAGGTGTTGAAGTGTGGGCCAGTTGAGTTTGTCCATCATGTCTTGTACTGAACTTGTGCTGTGGTATCTGTTTTGTACGTATCGTGCTGCTCTGCGTTGAATTTTTTCTATTTGGTTGATTTGGTTTGTGTTGTGCGGGTCCCATATGGAAGAGCAGTATTCTAGTTTGGGTCTCACTAGGGCTTTGTATGCATGTTCTTTTATATGTTGTGAGTTTATTTTCAGGTTGCGTTTTAGGAAGCCTAGTGATCTGTTGGCGTTTGCAGTGATGTTATTGATATGTGTATCCCATTTGAGATTTTTCTGTAATGTGAGTCCTAAGTATTTGCTGGCGTCGACTTGTTGCAGTGTGTGGTCGTGTAGTTTGTAGTTATAAGTTGTTTTGGTGCGTTTGTTTGAGGTGGATATGATATTGCATTTGTTTGGGTGAAATTTCATGAGCCAGTCTTGTTCCCACTGTCCTGCTGCGTTTATGTCTTGTTGTAATTTGTGTGCGTCGTCTATATTGTGGATTGTCTTGTAGATGATGCTATCGTCGGCGAAGAGTCTGAGAGTGCTGTGTTTGATGTAGTCTGGTAGGTCGTTGATGTATATGAGGAAGAGTATGGGGCCCAAGCAGGTTCCTTGAGGTACTCCTGAGAGATTTCAAACTCATTAAACGGCGATTTCTTCTAAAGTATTGATTTAGGTCTGAGAAATAGCGATACCAGTGTCTATACTTTAAACACGTTTTATAAATATTTGTTTACGAGTTTTAAACATTATTTATCTTGGTTGAGGTTTTTTTAAGAATACTACACGGACAAAGTGGAATGGAGTCACGTGGGTATGAGTGACGAGTCCGTGCAGCGTTCGTCTTACAGTGCACGAGCGGTAATTTATGCATTCTTGTAGGTCCTACCGAATTGTAATGCTATTGTTTTCCATTGAGGGGCCGCGGTGGCCGAGTGTTTAAGGTGTCCCGAAACATTATCACTAGCCCGCCACCACTGGGTTGCAACTTCGAAACCTACGTGGGGCAGTTGCCAGGTACTGACCGTAGGCCGGTGGTTTTTCTCCGGGTACTCCGGCTTTCCTCCACCTCCAAACCTGGCACGTCCTTAAATGACCCTGGCTGTTAATAGGACGTTAAACAAAAATAAACAAAATTCCCTGAAGTGCTTTCCTAAAGACTTACTATGAAAACTTAAAATTAAGGAACATTGATAAAGTACGTGTTGACGATATTTAAATGTAAGTGTCTGTAAAAAGATAAAAATAAAATCCATCTGTATTGAGTCGATAATGATAGAGATAGACCGAATGGTTTGGGAGACGTCACAGTTCTCGGGAGTTATCCTCGATTTATCGGAATTGGATTTTGCCAAATAGAAAAAAAGTATATTTGTTATAAGCAGATAAATCCACATAATTATACATTTCTACCAAAATGCATAATTATTGAGGTTTCGTTTAGACGTAAGCGTTTAAAAAAGTCAGTTTGAGCGAGAATACTGGAAATATCAATTATGGACCTTTTGTGAGGTCAATATAGTGTTATACCAACCTAGTGGAATCAAATATTAACCGAGGGCGAATTCTTATCGCCATGGCCCCATGAGCGACTGCAGGCGGGGTCTCCTTGGAGTAATTGGTGACTACCCCACTGAACAACATATGGGAGGTCCGTCGCATTCCATTCAGAGCAATTAAGGTAATACGTCTTGCATAAGACAACAATCACGACAACATAGACCGACCCGTTTCTCATCTCTCCAAAAAACGCAAACCGACACTGATGGGGTGCGTAAAACCACGCAACGTGGGTCTTTTCTTGAAACTACGTGGCCGGCGCTCTAACCGACTGAGCTATCGCGGCCGCTGAGTTGACAGCATGATTTAAGGCGGGATTCCACGAGGAATCGTGTTACGGTAAATGACGTGTTAGCCTGCTAACGTAATGTTCACGTGTTTTTCGTAATATGTCTACCTATTTGTTAAGCCCCCCAAGCACGATTAGCCATTTTTTCCTGCTGTGACGTGATGGATTTACGGCCAAAACTTTAACATCATAAAGAATTCAGTAAGTAAACTTTAGACACATTTTCGTAAATACGATAGACAGACTGTAATTTCAAGGTCAGAACTGAGACGGGTAAGACTTTTAAAGCTGACATTTGAGGCCAAGAGGCTAAGCCCAAGGGGACGATATAACATGGTACACATCCTAACCTGTCATCCCTCCAACTGCTTTCCAATGATATTTGCTATCTTCCTCAGAATTTATGTTTTTCTTCGACTTTGGAACCTGAGTCAGGTTAGTAGATTTAATGTGCTACATCGCCGAAAAATCGATTGAAATCAAAAACGGATTATAAAATACCCCTTACCATACCAAAAGATACAAACTTGATTCTACCGCCACAATTCAAACATTTTACTTTCTTTATTTTTATCTTTAAAGTTAAAGTAGATAGATAATTATTTGCATCGCGAAGACATTCTGTCTCTTTACAAGTTGCTGATTTCTGTCAAAAGTAAAATTTATAACGATGTCAACACTTCCGGTTATCCTTTGAAGATACAATGTATTTTTATGTGGTTTTTTGGAAAAGAGGTTTAGTTTAAACTCTGTTTTATATGTCAATCTCCAATAAGCAATATATACACAATATATAAATGATACAAAAAGGAACCAGACACAAGTATCAAGATACTTATATAAAGCTGACACCTATATATAGAGGTTGACGCTACATAACAGCATAGACATGATAAAACACGACATCGTATCATAATGACAATAGAGTCTATTGTGAAAACATCAGTTGAATGGCGATGTAGACGAGAGGACACCGGAGATGTTTCGTTGTTCCATTTGTAATTTTGTGTGATTTGTATTTCAGTAAGAACGAAAAAAAAAAAAATAATAAGAAAAAAATAAAAAAAAAAAAACAAAGAAAAAACTCATAAAACATCTGCCTTGTTTTGTAGTTGTCATGGCGACAGAACATTACATTACATGTTTTAACATTAAAATGATAACGTAACTTCAAAATAACAAATGCTTGGGAGATGAGATGGATTGGCATGCTTCTATATTGTAACAGTATCCGGAATTATTGTCCGTATTCAAAACTTGAAAAATAATTGGTTTAAATTGAAATTTTAATGTTTGTCAGAATCGTTAGGACGCCAGCTTTCAAATGATAGGCAGAAATTGCTTCAGCTTTATTTCGTTTTCTCTACACAAGTGTTTGAAATGTGGGTGTATTTTGCCACAAAAACCTTCACCTAGATTTTTTCGATTTCTCAAAAAGTACGAGGAATTGAGGGCTGCACTTTGGTACACATCTAGAAGACATACTGGAGCAACTTTCTGTGTAATTTGAAGCCAATCGAACCAGTAATAAAAAAACTAGAAATGTTTCTGCAAAAAAGTGAAATAGTGATCGATTTCAGGTCCACCAGAAGTACTAGTTGGTATATACCCTAACACCATTTTTTTTGGGCTCGATTTTGCCACTTTAAAACTGTCAGGGGGTTAGAACAGGGTTAAAAATTAACATAGGGGGTTAGGCAAACCCCCTATAACCCCTAATTAATTTTGTCTAGCCCCTTTTCTAATAACCCGTTGGCCCCCCTTTGGCGTTTTTCAACATAACTTTTTTCAGACTAAACCCTCTCGGAAAACGTTTTAATTAGAAAAAAAAGGATTAATTCAATTAAAAGTTAAGCTCTAACCCCGCCTTTTTTAACAAAAAAAAAGTGAAAAACGAATTCAGAAAAAGTCGAAATATATACATTGTGTAATATGCAGTGATATACCATATATGGACATGAATGAATTTGCATTGAATCTTTTGTTCCTCCCCATCCCTCAGAAGCATTGTTGTGGGAAAAACCCACATTCCGTAGGCACATGGTATGACCGATCACTTTATATTTGAAAATGACACAGATGTAGTTGTCTGGTTAACCTTCTGAAAGCTGGCGTCCTAACGATTCTGACAAACATTAAAATTTCAATTTAAACCAATTATTTTTCAAGTTTTGACGTTTCCAAAATTTTGGCCTTTTGCAGCTAAAGGTCTAACCCTGGGCACGCGTTTTGCTAAAAAATGAAAAGTTGCGTTTTTATCAGAAAAACAAATATGCGTCGTCATAGACACTACAAAGGGCATTTACAGTTTAAAAGGACAAAACGAAAGATCAAGAAATGATGGAAATACACCAATCTGCGCGTTGGACAATTTGGTGTAAAAATGGTCACTTTTTTCAAACGGACGAAAAAAATAGAAATACTTCTAACATTCCAAAATAATTGCTCAAATCGATTAGTAAATACATTTTTCTTAATTTTGACACCCAGTAGACGTTTTAAGACGCCCTATTTACGATTTTGAGACCTTCTGAAGATTGAGTAACCCAAAAAAATATGACTTTTTAGTTGAAGATTTTCGAGATTTTTTTTGCTCTCACTAACAATATACAATAATTTGCAACGCGTCAATGTGTTGTTTTCTTCAATCTCGCTTTTAAAACTTTTTTTACAGAACTTCGAAAAATTTTAAGTTGCAATGTACCCGATGTTCAGAGTTTTATCCGTAAATAATTACATGGTGAGCTCTTTTCTTCATTATCTAGCTTGAAGGAGTAACAGTTGTACTTTTCAAAACATTGATCTTTCTCCGCAACGTTTTCTTGCTTTTTTAACGAAACGGGAAAGTTTCGTTTCTGCCATTTTCACCTTTGTTTTCGACTAAGTGCCTAACCCTAACCCTAGAGTTATGTTGCAAATCGGTTTAGTTATGTTGCATACGCTACTAACATAAGTTGCATTTTGTAACATTAGGCCTATTGCAACATATCAAACCCCCTAACCCCAAAATGAAATTGACAAGTTATGTTGCAAATGACTTGGGGGTTAGGGTTTACTATTTGTGTTTGCAACATAACAAACTCTAACCCCAGGGTTAAGTTATGTTGAAGGCCTGTTTTTATTTCATTTTTCTTGTGCCTAAGCGACCGGAAATGACATCAATAACAGGAAGAGAAAACACGTTGACACGGAGAGGAAAACTGCTAATTCCAAGGTAAATTTGTAGTTTTCTTGCGTTATAATGCATACATATTACTGATCAAATCATTTGCATCCAGCTACGAACTTAAGTTTAACAATCATCTATGTGTTCATGACATGGCGGTTATGTTGCATTACTTATAGTCAGATTTTAGGGTCGGGATTAGGGTTAGAATGAAGCCATGCGTTATTATGTTGCATTATGATTCGTCCACAATGTAATATCTAGCTCTTTGCAACATAACCTAACCCTAGGGTTAGGCTATGTTGCAAAGAGCCAAATATTACATAATGCTACATAGCTAAACCCCAGGGCTAGATTATGTTGCAATAGAGACACATCTGTAAGGTGCAATGCAGCATAACTAACCCTAGGGTTTGGTTATGTTGCAAGAGCCAAATATTACACAATGCTACATAGCCTAACCCCAGGGCTAAATTATGTTGCAATAGAGACACATCTGTAAGGTGCAATGCAGCATAACTAACCCTGGGGTTTGATTAAGTTGGATTAGGACAAACATTAAGGCTTGCAACATAATCTAACCCTGGGATTGATAATGTATATTACTGCTTTAATGCAAATTAACCAACCATGACCAAAAATATAATAGTAATAATAATAATAAAAGACTTCATTGACAACAAAGGCAAAAAATTGAGCCCTGTCGTACACCAGTAGTTATTTTAGAAATAAAAATAAAAAATAATTTGCACATTAATTATAATGCAAAATTGTGTTATATTTTCAGAATGACGAAAAAGAGAACAATGCGCGGGCGTGGGAGGCGCGCAAAGCAAACAACCTCTGTTAGACAAGAAAGCGCTGAAGAGAATCAGAAAGGAGATAGAGCAGAAACAGAAATGGCCAACACAGAAGAAAGCAGTAAGAATGTTGGAGATGGAAGTGAGGACACAGATACAGAGGATCGGGAAGCAGATGAAATGGCCGACACAGGAGAAAGCAGTAAGAATGTTGGAGATGGTAGTGATACTAGAGAAAGTGAGGATCGGGAAGCAGATAAGGCCGACACAGGAGAAAGCAGTAAGAATGTTGGAGATGGAAGTGAGGACACAGATACAGAAGCAGATAGACCTGAAGCAGACCTGCAGGATGCTGAAGGCGGCCACGAGTCTTCAGATACAGTTATGAAAGAAAAAGCCTCAACGTCACAAACACGTGCACCCAAAAGAGTACACCCAAACAGTATCAGAAGCAAGTTTGAAAGACAATGTAACTATCCACGAAAATATCACATCCTTAGAACAGTAGAACGATTCCACTATGCACCGAATCCAAGGAAGAGACGGATGTGTGGTGATTGTGGAATTGAAGTAGTTGATCTTGCTACACATTTCAGGCATGCTCATGATCAAGCCAGCGTTCCGGAGGCAATAAAAGCTGCAGCGGAGAACAGGGAGGCAGATACAGCAGATGTTAACTACCTCCTGAAGAACAGGCAAAAAGAGGCGCCTAACGTCTCTAAAATGATAGCTAAAACCTTCCATTTACAAGATATCCCTGACAACCAGGGAGAAGGGTCAGGGCACCAGGACAGCCACGAACAGCCATGTGTAGTTGAAAAGGATGATAACAATCAAAGCAACGACGAGGATGAGGAAGAGAAGGAAGAAGCCTCTGGTGGAAGACGTTCTTTCACCCGAACAGAAAGCAACCAAGTGATTACCCTGTGCAGGTGCTTAATTGAGGGTAACGGTCCAATAACGTCAAAGGATGTATGTAATAAACTGAAGGACACGGATCTGGTGGACAGCTTTACACCAAAGCAATTATCTGACCGTGTAAGAACAGCCAGGAAGGGCTTCAAAAAAGGAAAGTTGTAATTTTCAAACCGCCAGTAACTCAGCTTTGATCCATAATGATCTGCCTTTTTTTTCGAAAAAGTGTTAGAGTTTAAGAAGGACTGTTAGGGTTAGAGTTTAAGAAGAACACAAAAAACTCACCTGTAACAAAGTATTTGTTTTTTTGTTTTTGCTTTAGTTGTTGTTATAAAAAAGTTCTACGTAGAATAATTAAGTTTAAAATCCAATTACTTCAACAATTAATTGTAAATATCTCTAATTTATGTAGAACACAAAAAAATGATCACTTGTGTGTTAGCCATGATGTATTTGCATTTGTTGTTGTTGTAAATTGTTAGAAAAAAGTTCTACGTAGAATAATTTAGTTTAAAATCCAATTACCTCAACAATTAATTGTAAATATCTCTAATTTATGTAGAACACAAAAAAATGATCACTTGTGTGTTAGCCATGATGTATTTGCATTTGTTGTTGTTGTAATTTGTTAGAAAAAAGTTCTACGTAGAATAATTTAGTTTAAAATCCAATTACCTAAACAATTAATTGTAAATATCTCTAATTTATGTAGAACACAAAAAATGATCACTTGTGTGTTAGCCATTATGTATTTGCATTTTAAATATATTAAATTTAACTCACCTGTTATAAATCACAAAGTATTTGTTTTTGTCTATTTTAAGTTCAGTTCACAAGGTGTGATTTTAAAATCCAATTACTTCAACAATTAATTGTAAATATCTCTAATTTATATAAAACACAAAAAATGATCACTTGTGTGTTAGCCATTATGTATTTGCATTTGTTGTTGTTGTAAATTGTTAGAAAAAAGTTCTACTTAGAATAATTTAGTTTAAAATCCAATCATTTCAACAATCAATTGTAAATATCTCTTATTTAAGTAGAACACAAAAAAAGATCACTTGTATGTTAGCCATTATGTTTTTGCATTTGTTGTTGTTGTAAATTGTTAGAAAAAAGTTCTACTTAGAATAATTTAGTTTAAAATCCAATCATTTCAACAATCAATTGTAAATATCTCTTATTTAAGTAGAACACAAAAAAAGATCACTTGTATGTTAGCCATTATGTTTTTGCATTTGTTGTTGTTATAAATATCTTAAATTTTACTCACCTGTATATATTAATCACAAAGTATTTGTTTTTGTCCATTTTAAGTTCAGTTCACCAGGTGTGATTTTATGGGCTCATGAGGGCGGGTTCCCCGTACCGAGTCTGGACAATCTGTTTAAGTTGACTGACGCCCTCGAAATGATATAATAAAGAGTTGTACACCACTTTGAATCTTAATTATTTTTTGAAAACAGTAAACATATAATTATTTCAGCTAATATATGCATGGGAATAAAGAAAAATCACAACGGAATGTTTGATAATTAAGTTATACAACATTAGAGCAGCTCATTTACGCCCTCGTTGTTTCTATGACACGAATATGTACTAGTACTCATATCATATCACCCAGATAAGCTAATTAAGCTAATTAATGTCAAAATCGGTATGCAACATAACCTAACCCCAAGGTTAGCTTATGTTGCATTCCAGATACACTGGACAAGAGCAGCATAACCTAACCCCAGGGTTACTTATGTTGCATAATAAAACAATATGCAACATAACTAACCCTGGGGTTACATTATGTTGCATTAAACAAATATAACAAAATGCAACATAACTTAACCCCAGGGTTAGTTATGTTGCATAAGTGAACCTTTCTGCAACATAACTAACCCTGGGGTTAGGTTAGGTTGCAAATGGACAAAAGTAACGTTATGCAGCTTAACTAACCCCAGGGTTAGGTTATGTTGCAATAGGTTATGTTGCATGGGGCCAATATCAACATTATGCAACTTAACTAACCCCAGGGTTAGTTATGCTGCATATGTAACATAATTTGCAACATAATTAAACCCTGGGGTTAGGTTAGGTTGCAAAAAGGCTAATATAAGACAATGCTACATAACTTAACCCCAGGGTTAGGCTATGTTGCAAAAGTGACACATATCAACATAATGCAACATAATCAAACCCTGGGGTTAGATTATGTTGTAAAAGAGCTAATAGAAGACAATGCTACATAACTTAACCCCGGGGTTAGGCTATGTTGCAAAACTGACCCATATCAACATAATGCAACATAATCAAACCCTGGGGTTTGATTATGTTGCAAAAGAGCTAATAGAAGACAATGTTACATAACTTAACCCCGGGGTTAGGTTATGTTGCAAAACTGACACATATCAACATAATGCAACATAATCAAACCCTGGGGTTAGATTATGTTGCAAAAGAGCCAAATATTACATAGTTTCAGCTTATTAATTTAATTTAGTTTAAAATCCAATTACTTCAACAATTAATTGTAAATATCTCTAATTTATGTAGAACACAAAAAAATGATCACTTGTGTGTTAGCCATTATGTATTTGCATTTTAAATATATTAAATTTAACTCACCTGTTATAAATCACAAAGTATTTGTTTTTGTCTATTTTAAGTTCAGTTCACAAGGTTTGATTTTAAAATCCAATTACTTCAACAATTAATTATAAATATCTCTTATTTATGTAAAACACAAAAAATGATCACTTGTGTGTTAGCCATTATGTTTTTGCATTTGTTGTTGTTATAAATATCTTAAATTTTACTCACCTGTATATATTAATCACAAAGTATTTGTTTTTGTCCATTTTAAGTTCAGTTCACCAGGTGTGATTTTATGGGCTCATGAGGGCGGGTTCCCCGTACCGAGTCTGGACAATCTGTTAAAGTTGACTGACGCCCTCGAAATGATATAATAAAGAGTTGTACACCACTTTGAATCTTAATTATGTTTTGAAAACAGTAAACATATAATTATTTCAGCTAATATATGCATGGGAATAAAGAAAAATCACAACGGAATGTTTGATAATTAAGTTATACAACATTAGAGCAGCTCATTTACGCCCTCGTTGTTTCTATGACACGAATATGTACTAGTACTCATATCATATCACCCAGATAAGCTAATTAAGCTAATTAATGTCAAAATCGGTATGCAACATAACCTAACCCCAAGGTTAGCTTATGTTGCATTCCAGATACACTGGACAAGAGCAGCATAACCTAACCCCAGGGTTACTTATGTTGCATAATGAAACAATATGCAACATAACTAACCCTGGGGTTACATTATGTTGCATTAAACAAATATAACAAAATGCAACATAACTTAACCCCAGGGTTAGTTATGTTGCATAAGTGAACCTTTCTGCAACATAACTAACCCTGGGGTTAGGTTAGGTTGCAAATGGACAAAAGTAACGTTATGCAGCTTAACTAACCCCAGGGTTAGGTTATGTTGCAATAGGTTATGTTGCATGGGGCCAATATCAACATTATGCAACTTAACTAACCCCAGGGTTAGTTATGCTGCATATGTAACATAATTTGCAACATAATTAAACCCTGGGGTTAGGTTATGTTGCAAAAAGGCTAATATAAGACAATGCTACATAACTTAACCCCAGGGTTAGGCTATGTTGCAAAAGTGACACATATCAACATAATGCAACATAATCAAACCCTGGGGTTAGATTATGTTGCAAAAGAGCTAATAGAAGACAATGCTACATAACTTAACCCCAGGGTTAGGCTATGTTGCAAAAGTGACACATATCAACATAATGCAACATAATCAAACCCTGGGGTTAGATTATGTTGCAAAAGAGCTAATAGAAGACAATGCTACATAACTTAACCCCAGGGTTAGGCTATGTTGCAAAAGTGACACATATCAACATAATGCAACATAATCAAACCCTGGGGTTAGATTATGTTGCAAAAGAGCTAATAGAAGACAATGCTACATAACTTAACCCCAGGGTTAGGTTATGTTGCAAAAGTGACACATATCAACATAATGCAACATAATCAAACCCTGGGGTTAGATTATGTTGCAAAAGAGCTAATAGAAGACAATGCTACATAACTTAACCCCAGGGTTAGGCTATGTTGCAAAAGTGACACATATCAACATAATGCAACATAATCAAACCCTGGGGTTAGATTATGTTGCAAAAGAGCTAATAGAAGACAATGCTACATAACGTAACCCCAGGGTTAGGCTATGTTGCAAAAGTGACACATATCAACATAATGCAACATAATCAAACCCTGGGGTTAGATTATGTTGCAAAAGAGCTAATAGAAGACAATGAATTCGTTACATAATTGCAACCCTTCAGGGTTAGATTTTTTAACATTATTAACTGTGCTGTGTTTGTTAAATACACGACAGGTAACTTTTATCTAATGTTTGCTGTCGTTTTCTTTGCAATATTAAGACGTTTTGAGTCTAACCGCGGTGAAATGCAATTATGTAACGAATTCGAATTCGATACATAATTGCATGGCACTGCGGTTAGGTTATTATAGTGGATATGTTACATTCTTGTATCAATAGAATACAATAAAAGCATTTAAAGAGACGTTTTCCTGCTGATAAACATTTATTTCACTTTATTTAATCTAACCCTGATGGGTTGCAATTATGTAACGAATTCAATTCGTTACATAATTGCACATGTTCGGGGTTAGGTTTTTTTAACATCAATAACTGTGTGTCATTGCTTAAAAACATCGTGAATAATATTTGTTTTTGAGCATCAGTCAGGGATACATACTTAGATATGTCTGCCATATCTTAGCATGTATCCCTGTCCGGGCTTGGGACGGGGACCCTGCTCAAGTAAGCCCATCTTTTTTTTTTTTTTTTTTTTTTCATTTTCTGTTTTTTTTAGCATACCCAATGCCTTTTTTTCTTTTTTTTTTTTTCGTATTCAAAGTCTATTGATTGTTACATACAGATTGGAACGTGTCACAAATTTAACAATACAACAAATAAGATCATTTTTTAAATATCACAAATCATACAAAATTATAATTAGGAAACTTTTAGAAGATATTGAAAGTAATTTTTGTTCTATTTCTTTTTTTTAGCATACCCAATGCCTTTTTTTCTTTTCTTTTTTCATATTCAAAGTCTATTGATTGTTACATAGAGATTGGAACGTGCCACAAATTTACAATACAACAAATAAGATCAATTTTCAAATATCACAAATCATACAAAATTATTATTGGGAAACATTTAGAAGATAGTGAATGTAATTTTTGTTCTATTTCTTTTTTTTTTCTTATTCAAAGTCTAGTGATTGTTTAATTATACAGCAAATGAGAACATAGACAAACAGAAATGGAAGTTAAAATCCATTATGGATGTTGGGCGGAACGACCGCCGAAAAAATGGTGTACAGCAGAGCATGTTCAAGATTGTACAACATGAGCTGCTGTACCTCCTCCTGCCGATACATCAAAATGGTTCCAAAACCAATGATGATATCCTCATGATAGTCAAATTGATGTTCCGAACAGAAATGCCGAGCACTTGCAAAATCCATATTAGAATCGTACATCACGATAGCAATTGGAATAGACATCTTGCTGCTCCTGAATACCCTTTACTTCTGAAGGGTATACCTACCTGCAAAAAGGAGACTCCTAAAGGGAATACCTAATTATGTAACGAATTCGAATTCGTTACATAATTGCATGGCACTGCGGTTAGGTTATTATAGTGGATATGGTACATTCTTGTACCAATAGAATACAATAAAAGCATTTAAAGAGACGTTTTCCTGCTGATAAACATTTATTTCACTTTATTTAATCTAACCCTGATGGGTTGCAATTATGTAACGAATTCAATTCGTTACATAATTGCACACGGTCAGGGTTAGATTTTTCAACGTTAATAAATGTTTATTTTTATGTTTAAACACGACAGATAACTTTCATTTAATGTTTGATTCTGTTTTCATTGCGATATTCAGACTATTTCACTCTAACCGCGGTCAAATGCAATTATGTAACGAATTCAAACTTTCGTTACATAATTTCAAATCAATAGGGTTAGATCTAAATGGTGTATATTTGACACAGATGTGCGAAATTAAACAATAAAAGCATTAAAAGATACATATTGCAACTATTAAATGTGTATCTAGGCATTATTTCACCTAACCACCATGATTTGCAATTATGTAACGAAAGTCATTTTGTCTTACTTTTATCATGTTAAGTTGTACCTTTCTGAGCACTATTAACTTGGTAATTTTGGTTTAATACATTAACAATAAGCCTTTTGAAATGTTTTCTGATGTTAACTATCCCTCGTTCGATTGATTTCTCTCTAAACGCGATGATATGCAATTAATAAACAGTTCTTACGTTAAATATCTAGATTAAAATACGTCAGATAGTGTGTACATTCAAAACGATGCAAAAAAATTAACAAACAAATGAAATTTTCCAATAAAAAATGAGTTTCAAATGTTATCGTATTTTTAATGATTTTTTTTTCAAATGTAAGAGTTACCTCCCCTTAACACACAAGACCTGTT
The DNA here is from genome assembly GCF_902652985.1 of Pecten maximus. NCBI lineage: Eukaryota > Metazoa > Mollusca > Bivalvia > Pectinida > Pectinidae > Pecten > Pecten maximus. The sequence goes on from NW_022982836.1 coordinate 15,226, forward strand.
TTAATTAAATTTCAATTAATAGTTAACTGTTCTATGTACATGAAAATTATTTTATGCATTTGTAAATTATCTCTGCACCATAATAATCTTAAAATCAAGTGAAGAAGTAATAAAACATTAAATGAATACTGAGAATAAAACAAATAAAAATGTAAAAATGCACATTATCTAACCGCTGAATTCGTTACATAATTGCAATCGTTCGCGGTTAGAGGCAAAATGGCTCTTATTTATGTAAAACACAAAAAATGATCACTTGTGTGTTAGCCATTATGTATTTGCATTTGTTGTTGTTGTAAATTGATAGAAAAAAGTTCTACTTAGAATAATTTAGTTTAAAATCCAATCATTTCAACAATCAATTGTAAATATCTCTTATTTAAGTAGAACACAAAAAAGATCACTTGTATGTTAGCCATTATGTTTTTGCATTTGTTGTTGTTATAAATATCTTAAATTTTACTCACCTGTATATATTAATCAAAAAGTATTTGTTTTTGTCCATTTTAAGTTCAGTTCACCAGGTGTGATTTTATGGGCTCATGAGGGCGGGTTCCCCGTACCGAGTCTGGACAATCTGTTAAAGTTGACTGACGCCCTCGAAATGATATAATAAAGAGTTGTACACCACTTTGAATCTTAATTATGTTTTGAAAACAGTAAACATATAATTATTTCAGCTAATATATGCATGGGAATAAAGAAAAATCACAACGGAATGTTTGATAATTAAGTTATACAACATTAGAGCAGCTCATTTACGCCCTCGTTGTTTCTATGACACGAATATGTACTAGTACTCATATCATATCACCCAGATAAGCTAATTAAGCTAATTAATGTCAAAATCGGTATGCAACATAACCTAACCCCAAGGTTAGCTTATGTTGCATTCCAGATACACTGGACAAGAGCAGCATAACCTAACCCCAGGGTTACTTATGTTGCATAATGAAACAATATGCAACATAACTAACCCTGGGGTTACATTATGTTGCATTAAACAAATATAACAAAATGCAACATAACTTAACCCCAGGGTTAGTTATGTTGCATAAGTGAACCTTTCTGCAACATAACTAACCCTGGGGTTAGGTTAGGTTGCAAATGGACAAAAGTAACGTTATGCAGCTTAACTAACCCCAGGGTTAGGTTATGTTGCAATAGGTTATGTTGCATGGGGCCAATATCAACATTATGCAACTTACCTAACCCCAGGGTTAGTTATGCTGCATATGTAACATAATTTGCAACATAATTAAACCCTGGGGTTAGGTTATGTTGCAAAAAGGCTAATATAAGACAATGCTACATAACTTAACCCCAGGGTTAGGCTATGTTGCAAAAGTGACACATATCAACATAATGCAACATAATCAAACCCTGGGGTTAGATTATGTTGCAAAAGAGCTAATAGAAGACAATGCTACATAACTTAACCCCAGGGTTAGGCTATGTTGCAAAAGTGACACATATCAACATAATGCAACATAATCAAACCCTGGGGTTAGATTATGTTGCAAAAGAGCTAATAGAAGACAATGCTACATAACTTAACCCCAGGGTTAGGCTATGTTGCAAAAGTGACACATATCAACATAATGCAACATAATCAAACCCTGGGGTTAGATTATGTTGCAAAAGAGCTAATAGAAGACAATGCTACATAACTTAACCCCAGGGTTAGGCTATGTTGCAAAAGTGACACATATCAACATAATGCAACATAATCAAACCCTGGGGTTAGATTATGTTGCAAAAGAGCTAATAGAAGACAATGCTACATAACTTAACCCCAGGGTTAGGCTATGTTGCAAAAGTGACACATATCAACATAATGCAACATAATCAAACCCTGGGGTTAGATTATGTTGCAAAAGAGCTAATAGAAGACAATGCTACATAACGTAACCCCAGGGTTAGGCTATGTTGCAAAAGTGACACATATCAACATAATGCAACATAATCAAACCCTGGGGTTAGATTATGTTGCAAAAGAGCTAATAGAAGACAATGCTACATAACTTAACCCCGGGGTTAGGTTATGTTGCAAAACTGTCACATATCAACATAATGCAACATAATCAAACCCTGGGGTTAGGTTATGTTGTAATGGGTATAAAGTGGCCTAATACATCTTAACTTAACCCTGGGATTAGTTATGTTGCAATTGTAAAGTACATTGCAACATAACCAAACCCCGGGGTTAAGTTATGTTGCAGAAGTTCGCTATTTATGTAATGCAACATACATAACCCTGGGGTTCGGGGTTTGGTTATGTTGCATATTGTCCACAAAAGGTCGCTCATGTCATATCAAAAACATGTTTTTTGCAACATAATGAGGCCAAACGCCACATAACCAAACCCTAACCCTAGGCCTTCCACATAAGTTTATAGGTGTCACAACACTATTTTGTGAAATTTTTAGAATTAACTATTTCTGCAAAAAATAGGTATTTTCCTGCAGGAATTTTTAGAAATGTGTTATCAATTGACTGCTGAACCACTTCCACTCAGCGTTTCGGGGAATATCTGCTTAATATTGATTTTTCATGAATTCTTTACAAACACGATAGATTATGTTTTTCTGTTCAATAATTATTAGAGATAAGTCCTATTTATTGTAAGGCAAGTAGTATTGTTCTTGAAAAATAAAGGTTTTTGCAGTCAGTTTCTATTAAATGCTAACCCTGACGAATATTGTCATAATTTCGTGTAAAAACACTTGTAACGTTTAAAATATTGAATAGTTCTTAGTTAAAACTGGATTTTCTATATCAAACGACAAAATTCCTTTAAATTCTTAGAGATTTGACATTTAAGATCACGAAAAATAAAAATTACAGTCCAAAATATGTTATGTGGTAAAAGTCCACTTTGGCCTTTTGCCACATCAATATTAAAACTAAACCCTTTCAAAAATTATTAAAGATATTATATCGAAAACAATAAAATATGAACCAGTTGTTCCATCTCAACAGATAAAAGGGTTAGGGTTAGGGTTAGGGTTTAGGGTTAGGGTTAGGGTTAGGGTTAGGGTTAGGGTTAGGGTTAGGGTTAGGGTTAGGGTTAGGGTTAGGGTTGGGTTAGGGTTAGGGTTAGGGTTAGGGTTAGGGTTAGAACCAGGACGCTTATGTGGTTGATTTTCCCAAAATTTTTGGCCGTTTGCAACGTAATATTTCACATAAACGGCCATTTGCTTCCCTTTTGCAACATAATCGAATTATGTGGGAAAAAATGGCCGCAAAAATGGCCATTTACCACATAGAACGTCCATCTCATGGACGTTTTTGTGGTATGACAGGACTCTAACTTTTTCAGCCTCTGAACGTTTTTGTTTTAATAGTGTGTTCAAAAGGGCTCATTAACCTGATTCTAAAACACCAGGTTTGGTTAAAAAAAAACAACAATTTTTTTAGTTATGATGATATGAAAAAAAGTTTTGTTGCAATATACCACTTTTATTTCAGTGATAAAGAAATGTTTAATAATTGTTTTACCTAGAGGGTTAGAAAGTGTTTTTGATCTTTGATTTAATTTTAATTGTTTATTTCGATATCTCTTAAGACAATGTAGAGGGTTAGGAAAACAAATCTGTTGCATATGGCCAATTTCGCTTTTGCAACATAATAAAGAAGGTTAATTAAGGTCAATTAACACTTGCTATTTATAGATATTGCGTGCAATTATGAGCGAGAGACCTTATTAAACAATGTCCTAAAAAATAAAAAGTTAAAACCTCTTTTTGAATTTTTGGTGGATTTCTTTGTTGCTTTTTTAGTAATAAAACTGCCATATAAAAAATGTCCGTTTGTTTTCTTTACAAATAAACCTAGAAATTAATAGTCTATACCAGTGTGTAATGTTATATTCACTGAAAATCAAATTTCGGTATGATTTTTTAAAGTTGTGAATGATATATGTTGATTTTTGACATTTCTTTATGATAAAAACTTTTTAGCGTCATTCCCATTTTCTATTTCACGGTTTTTTCGTTGTTTATCAATAGTCTACACCTGAAACTATTTTTTTTTATTTTTGTCTTTTTTTTCCTTGCTTTTTTTTAGCGATAGATTTGACATAAAACATGGTTATCTCACCAACATTCAAAAAAAATCATTTTTTTTGGGACCATTTTCAGAATTTTTTTCGATAAATCTCTTTTGTAGATGCTTATGAAATACACGTATAAATTTTATATCGATATTTGCAGAATTAAATAAAAAAAAATACATTTTCGATTTTCGGGTATTTGGTGTTGTGATACCATTACCAGGTTGCACATTTGCAACATTTTCCAACCCTGTGATTAGGGTTAGGATATGTTGCATTGTATTATCTTTTAGGTTGCAATAGTCCTATTTTGTAATGGTACAAGCGACACTAGGGTTAGGTTATGTTGCAAAAGGACTACTTGTTGCAACATAATCTAACCCTAATCACAGGGTTAAATTAGGGTTAGGGTTAGGGTTAGGGTTAGGGGTTAGAACCAGGACGCTTATGTGGTTGATTTTCTAAAAATTTTTGGCCGTTTGCAACGTAATATTTCACATAAACGGCCATTTGCTTCCCTTTTGCAACATAATCGAATTATGTGGGAAAAAATGGCCGCAAAAATGGCCATTTACCACATAGAACGTCCATCTCATGGACGTTTTTGTGGTATGACAGGACTCTAACTTTTTCAGCCTCTGAACGTTTTTGTTTTAATAGTGTGTTCAAAAGGGCTCATTAACCTGATTCTAAAACACCAGGTTTGGTTAAAAAAAAAAAACAATTTTTTTAGTTATGATGATATGAAAAAAAGTTTTGTTGCAATATACCACTTTTATTTCAGTGATAAAGAAATGTTTAATAATTGTTTTACTTAGAGGGTTAGAAAGTGTTTTTGATCTTTGATTTAATTTTAATTGTTTATTTCGATATCTCTTAAGACAATGTAGAGGGTTAGGAAAACAAATCTGTTGCATATGGCCAATTTCGCTTTTGCAACATAATAAAGAAGGTTAATTAAGGTCAATTAACACTTGCTATTTATAGATATTGCGTGCAATTATGAGCGAGAGACCTTATTAAACAATGTCCTAAAAAATAAAAAGTTAAAACCTCTTTTTGAATTTTTGGTGGATTTCTTTGTTGCTTTTTTAGTAATAAAACTGCCATATAAAAAATTTCTGTTTGTTTTCTTTACAAATAAACCTAGAAATTAATAGTCTATACCAGTGTGTAATGTTATATTCACTGAAAATCAAATTTCGGTATGATTTTTTAAAGTTGTGAATGATATATGTTGATTTTTGACATTTCTTTATGATAAAAACTTTTTAGCGTCATTCCCATTTTCTATTTCACGGTTTTTTTCGTTGTTTATCAATAGTCTACACCTGAAACTATTTTTTTTTATTTTTGTCTTTTTTTTCCTTGCTTTTTTTTAGCGATAGATTTGACATAAAACATGGTTATCTCACCAACATTCAAAAAATCCTAGCGATTTTTTTTGGGACCATTTTCAGAAATTTTTTCGATAAATCTCTTTTGTAGATGCTTATGAAATACACGTATAAATTTTATATCGATATTTGCAGAATTAAATAAAAAAAAATACATTTTCGATTTTCGGGTATTTGGTGTTGTGATACCATTACCAGGTTGCACATTTGCAACATTTTCCAACCCTGTGATTAGGGTTAGGATATGTTGCATTGTATTATCTTTTAGGTTGCAATAGTCCTATTTTGTAATGGTACAAGCGACACTAGGGTTAGGTTATGTTGCAAAAGGACTACTTGTTGCAACATAATCTAACCCTAATCACAGGGTTAAATTATGTTGCATATTGTTATGTTGCAAAAGGTAGTGTTATTGCAACATAATATAACCCTGTGATTAGGGTTAGATTATGTTGCATTATGGTTAGGTTTATGTTGCAAAAAGCTTAATATAACCGCATGGAACATAATCTAACCCTAATCACAGGGTTAAATTATGTTGCATATTGTTATGTTGCAAAAGGACTACTTGTTGCAACATAATCTAACCCTAATCACAGGGTTAAATTATGTTGCATATTGTTATGTTGCAAAAGGTAGTGTTATTGCAACATAATATAACCCTGTGATTAGGGTTAGATTATGTTGCATTATGGTTAGGTTTATGTTGCAAAAAGCTTAATATAACCGCATGGAACATAATCTAACCCTAATCACAGGGTTAAATTATGTTGCATATTGTTATGTTGCAAAAGGTAGTGTTATTGCAACATAATGTAACCCTGTGATTAGGTTAGGTTAGGTTGCATGCGGTTATATTAAGCTTTTTGCAACATAGACCTAATCATAATGCAACATAATCTAACCCTAATCACAGGGTTAGATTATGTTGCAATAACACTGCTTTTTGTGTTTTTGTTTTCAACTTCCGTGTCGCTTGTGTGATAGAAAATAATAAAATGGTAAAAAGCTACATAAGCCAGGGTTAGGGTTAGGGGTTAGTTTATGTTGCATTAGGTTAAATTTTATGTGGCATTTGTATTGTTATATGCAACATAATCTAACCCCATCACAGAGTTAACATTAAGGTATACGAAAATAAAGTGCCCCAGATTTAACCGTAAACAAACTCTATTTTAATAATTC
>NW_022982836.1:27362-38902 GCF_902652985.1 Pecten maximus
TTGCAATTGTTCGCGGTTAGAGTGAAACATGATTGATAGTATCCCCAAGATATTTAATAGTGCAATCAAAGCATTTAAAGAGACGTTTTCTCGTTGATAAACATTTCTTTCACTATTTTTTAATCTAACCCTGATGTGTTGCAATTATGTAACGAATTGAATTCGTTACATAATTGCAACCCATCAGGGTTAGATTTTCGAACATTAATAACTGTGTATTTGTGAGTGAAAACATTAAAAAGAAGTTTAATTAAATGTTTTATGCTGTTGTCTTTGCAATATTTAGCTCATTTCCCTCTAACCGCCGTGACATGCAATTATGTAACGAATTCGAATTCGTTACATAATTGCATGTCACTCGCGGTTAGAAAGAAATTAATGAAATATGGCCAAGCAATTGATACTAAACATAAAAATAGACTTGATTTTAATGTAAAGAGCAAAAATTATAAAGATATTGATGCTCAAAAAAGTACAGCTGATCATTGAAAAAGTAAGACAAAATGACTTTCGTTACAAAATTGCATCCGATCAGGGTTAGGGAAAATAATACCTAAATACATATCTAAATACCATTGTACGTTTCTTTTAATGCACTTATTGATTAATTTTGCACATCCGTGTCAATTATACACCATTTTGCCCTAACCCTATTGATTTGAAATTATGTAACGAAAGTTTGAATTCGTTACATAATTGCAATTGTTCGCGGTTAGAGTGAAACATGATTGATAGTATCCCCAAGATATTTAATAGTGCAATCAAAGCATTTAAAGAGACGTTTTCTCGTTGATAAACATTTCTTTCACTATTTTTTAATCTAACCCTGATGTGTTGCAATTATGTAACGAATTGAATTCGTTACATAATTGCAACCCATCAGGGTTAGATTTTCGAACATTAATAACTGTGTATTTGTGAATGAAAACATTAAAAATAAGTTTAATTAAATGTTTTATGCTGTTGTCTTTGCAATATTTAGCTCATTTCCCTCTAACCGCCGTGACATGCAATTATGTAACGAATTCGAATTCGTTACATAATTGCATGTCGCGGCGGTTAGAGGAAATTGAGCTAAATATTGCAGGACAAGTACACCAAACTTTTAATACAACTTATTTTTAATGTTTTCAACCACAAATACACAGTTATTAATGTTCGAAAATCTAACCCTAACCATGTGCAATTATGTAACGAATTGAATTCGTTACATAATTGCAACCCATCAGGGTTAGATTAAAAAATAGTGAAATAAATGTTTATCAACAACAAAACGTCTCTTTAAATGTTTTTATTGCATTGAATTAATATCGTCGGGAAATATAATTCATATTTCCCTCTAACCGCGAACAAATGCAATTATGTAACGAATTCAAACTTTCGTTACATAATTTCAAATCAGTAGGGTTAGGGTTAAATGGTGTATAATTGACACGGATGTGTGAAATTAAACAAGAAAAGCATTAAAAGATGAATATTTCAACTATTAAATGTGTATTTAGGCATTATTTCATCTAACCACCATGATTTGCAATTATGTAACGAAAGTCATTTTGTCTTATTTTCATCATATTAAATTGTGCCTTTCTGAGCACGATTCACGTGGTAATTTCCGTTTAATATATTAAAAATAAGCCTTTTGAAATGTTTTCTAATGTTTACTATCCCTCATTTGATTGATTTCCCTCTAACCGCGACGATATGCAATTATGTAACGAATTTGAATGGGTGGTCTGTAACGGTGGGCATTTTTCTAAAAAATACAAATGCGACGAGATTTTAATGGAAACAAGTGTGGAATAACTAAAGCCAATAAAAAGGATGAAAAATATGCAAAAAGCTTTTCGATTACTTGAAAAAGGACAAACTTATAAGCCAATGAAATTATGTAACGAATTCGAAAAAAACACCGGGGTTAGGTGTTAACTGTGAATGTTTCCTTACTTTACGCACGGAATACTTTTGTTTTGTTAAAATGAGTATATCTACACAAAGAAAATACCGAAAAACAAACATTTGGACCTAACCCCGATAGTTGCAATTTTGTAACGAATTCCTCGTGGGCATATACCTTGAAGATATTTTCGACGAATTTTTGTTTTCTCTCCGTTTTAAAATCTGTTTGCACACACTAAAAGAACACAAAATGCACATTCAGAAAAACTATAGAAACTCAAATAAAACACGTTTTTTACCCTAACCCCAGGCATATGAATTTTCTATCTATTGGCAAATTACCTGATCTAAATAAACAGTTCTTACGTTGAATATCTAGAGTAAAATACTTCAGATAGTGTGTACATTCAAAATGATGCAAACAAAATAACAAACAAATGAAATTTTACATAAAAAATATTTTTAATGATTTATTTTTCAAATGTAAGAGTTACCTCCCCTTATCACACAAGACCTGTTTTAATTAAATTTCAATTAATAGTTAACTGTTCTATGTACATTAAAATTATTTTATGCATTTGTAAATTATCTTTGCACCATAATAATCTTAAAATCAAGTGAAGAAGTAATAAAACATTAAATGAATACTGAGAATAAAACAAATAAAAATGTAAAAATGCACATTATCTAACCGCTGAATTCGTTACATAATTGCAATCGTTCGCGGTTAGAGGCAAAATGGCTGAATATTGCAAGAACAACGACGTAAATCATTCAAATTAAATTATTCACGTTGATTTTAAACAATAATACACAGTTATTGCTGTTATAAAATCTAACCCTGAACGTGTGCAATTATGTAACGAATTGAATTCGTTACATAATTGCAACCCATCAGGGTTAGATTTTTTAACATTATTAACTGGACTGTGTTTGTATAATACACGACAGTTAGCTTTTATCTAATGTTTGCCCTCGTTTTCTTTGCAATATTAAGACGTTTTGAGTCTAACCGCGGTGAAATGCAATTATGTAACGAATTCGAATTCGTTACATAATTGCATGGCACTGCGGTTAGGTTATTATAGTGGATATGGTACATTCTTGTACCAATAGAATACAATAAAAGCATTTAAAGAGACGTTTTCCTGCTGATAAACATTTATTTCGCTATATTTACTCTAACCCTGATGGGTTGCAATTATGTAACGAATTCAATTCGTTACATAATTGCACACGGTCAGGGTTAGATTTTTCAACGTTAATAAATGTTTATTTTTATGTTTAAACACGACAGATAACTTTCATTTAATGTTTGATTCTGTTTTCATTGCGATATTCAGACTATTTCACTCTAACCGCGGTCAAATGCAATTATGTAACGAATTCAAACTTTCGTTACATAATTTCAAATCAATAGGGTTAGATCTAAATGGCGTATATTTGACACAGATGTGCGAAATTAAACAATAAAAGCATTAAAAGATACATATTGCAACTATTAAATGTGTATCTAGGCATTATTTCACCTAACCACCATGATTTGCAATTATGTAACGAAAGTCATTTTGTCTTACTTTTATCATGTTAAGTTGTACCTTTCTGAGCACTATTAACTTGGTAATTTTGGTTTAAGACATTAACAATAAGCCTTTTGAAATGTTTTCTGATGTTAACTATCCCTCGTTCGATTGATTTCTCTCTAAACGCGATGATATGCAATTAATAAACAGTTCTTACGTTAAATATCTAGATTAAAATACGTCAGATAGTGTGTACATTCAAAATGATGCAAAAAAATTAACAAACAAATGAAATTTTCCAATAAAAAATGAGTTTCAAATGTTATCGTATTTTTAATGATTTTTTTTTCAAATGTAAGAGTTACCTCCCCTTAACACACAAGACCTGTTTTAATTAAATTTCAATTAATAGTTAACTGTTCTATGTACATGAAAATTATTTTATGCATTTGTAAATTATCTCTGCACCATAATAATCTTAAAATCAAGTGAAGAAGTAATAAAACATTAAATGAATACTGAGAATAAAACAAATAAAAATGTAAAAATGCACATTATCTAACCGCTGAATTCGTTACATAATTGCAATTGTTCGCGGTTAGAGGCAAAATGGCTGAATATTGCAAGAACAACGACGCAAATCATTCAAATTAAATTATTCACGTTGATTTTAAACAATAATACACAGAAATTGCTGTTATAAAATCTAACCCTGAACATGTGCAATTATGTAACGAATTGAATTCGTTACATAATTGCAACCCATCAGGGTTAGATTTTTTAACATTATTAACTGTGCTGTGTTTGTTAAATACACGACAGGTAACTTTTATTTAATGTTTGCTGTCGTTTTCTTTGCAATATTAAGACGTTTTGAGTCTAACCGCGGTGAAATGCAATTATGTAACGAATTCGAATTCGTTACATAATTGCATGGCACTGCGGTTAGGTTATTATAGTGGATATGGTACATTCTTGTACCAATAGAATACAATAAAAGCATTTAAAGAGACGTTTTCCTGCTGATAAACATTTATTTCACTTTATTTAATCTAACCCTGATGGGTTGCAATTATGTAACGAATTCAATTCGTTACATAATTGCACACGGTCAGGGTTAGATTTTTCAACGTTAATAAATGTTTATTTTTATGTTTAAACACGACAGATAACTTTCATTTATTATTTGATTCTGTTTTCATTGCGATATTCAGACTATTTCACTCTAACCGCGGTCAAATGCAATTATGTAACGAATTCAAACTTTCGTTACATAATTTCAAATCAATAGGGTTAGATCTAAATGGTGTATATTTGACACAGATGTGCGAAATTAAACAATAAAAGCATTAAAAGATACATATTGCAACTATTAAATGTGTATCTAGGCATTATTTCACCTAACCACCATGATTTGCAATTATGTAACGAAAGTCATTTTGTCTTACTTTTATCATGTTAAGTTGTACCTTTCTGAGCACTATTAACTTGCCAATTTTGGTTTAATACATTAACAATAAGCCTTTTGAAATGTTTTCTGATGTTAACTATCCCTCGTTCGATTGATTTCTCTCTAAACGCGATGATATGCAATTAATAAACAGTTCTTACGTTAAATATCTAGATTAAAATACGTCAGATAGTGTGTACATTCAAAATGATGCAAAAAAATTAACAAACAAGTGAAATTTTCCAATAAAAAATGAGTTTCAAATGTTATCGTATTTTTAATGATTTTTTTTCAAATGTAAGAGTTACCTCCCCTTAACACACAAGACCTGTTTTAATTAAATTTCAATTAATAGTTAACTGTTCTATGTACATGAAAATTATTTTATGCATTTGTAAATTATCTCTGCACCATAATAATCTTAAAATCAAGTGAAGAAGTAATAAAACATTAAATGAATACTGAGAATAAAACAAATAAAAATGTAAAAATGCACATTATCTAACCGCTCAATTCGTTACATAATTGCAATTGTTCGCGGTTAGAGGCAAAATGGCTGAATATTGCAAGAACAACGACGCAAATCATTCAAATTAAATTATTCACGTTGATTTTAAACAATAATACACAGAAATTGCTGTTATAAAATCTAACCCTGAACATGTGCAATTATGTAACGAATTGAATTCGTTACATAATTGCAACCCATCAGGGTTAGATTTTTTAACATTATTAACTGTGCTGTGTTTGTTAAATACACGACAGGTAACTTTTATTTAATGTTTGCTGTCGTTTTCTTTGCAATATTAAGACGTTTTGAGTCTAACCGCGGGGAAATGCAATTATGTAACGAATTTGAATGGGTGGTCTGTAACGGGGGGCATTTTTCTAAAAAATACAAATGCGACGAGATTTTAATGGAAACAAGTGTGGAATAACTAAAGCCAATAAAAAGGATGAAAAATATGCAAAAAGCTTTTCGATTACTTGAAAAAGGACAACCTTATAAGCCAATGAAATTATGTAACGAATTCGAAAAAAACATCGGGGTTAGGTGTTATCTGTGAATGTTTTCTTACTTTACGCACGGAATACTTTTGTTTTGTTAAACTGAGTATATCTACCAAAAGAAAATATCGAAAAACAAACATTTGGACCTAACCCCGATAGTTGCAATTTTGTAACGAATTCCTCGTGGGCATATACCTTGGAGAAATTTTCGACGAATTTTTGTTTTCTCTCCGTTTTAAAATCTGTTTGGACACACTAAAAGAACACAAAATGCACATTCAGAAAAACTATAGAAACTCAAATAAAACACGTTTTTTTACCCTATCCACACGCATATGAATTTTCTATCTATTGGCAAATTAACTGATCTAAATAAACAGTTCTTACGTTGAATATCTAGATTAAAATACTTCATATAGTGTGTACATTCAAAATGATGCAAAAAAATAACAAACAAATGAAATTTACCAATACAAAATGATTGTCAAATTTTATCGTATTTTTAATGATTTTTTTTTTCAAATGTAAGAGTTACCTCCCTTATCACACAAGACCTGTTTTAATTAAATATCAATTAATAGTAAACTGTTCTGTGTACATGAAAATTATTTTATACATTTGTAAATCATCTCTGCACCAGAATAATCTTAAAATCAAGTGAAGAAGTAATAAAACATTAAATGAATACTGAGAATAAAACAAATAAAAATGTAAAAATGCACATTATCTAACCGCTCAATTCGTTACAAAATTGCAATTGTTCGCGGTTAGAGGCAAAATGGCTGAATATTGCAAGAACAACGACGCAAATCATTCAAATTAAATTATTCATGTTGATTTTAAACAATAATACACAGTTATTGATGTTAAAAACTCTAACCCTGAACATGTGCAATTATGTAACGAATTGAATTCGTTACATAATTGCAACCCATCAGGGTTAGATTTTTTAACATTATTAACTGTGTTGTGTTTGTTGAATACACGATAGGTAACTTGTATTTAATGTTTGCTGTCGTTTTCTTTGCAATATTAAGACGTTATGAGTCTAACCGCGGTGAAATGCAATTATGTAACGAATTCAATTCGTTACATAATTGCACATGTTCAGGGTTAGATTTTATAACAGCAATAACTATGTATTATTGTTTAAAATCAACGTGAATAATTTAATTTGAATGTTTTACGTCGTTGTTCTCGCAATATTCAGTCATTTTGCCTCTAACCGCGAACAATTGCAATTATGTAACGAATTCAGCGGTTAGATAATGTTCATTTTAATGTTTTTATTTGTTTTATTATCAGTATTCATTTAATGTTTTATTACTTCTTGACTTGATTTTAAGATTCTTTTGGTGCAAAGATAAATTACAAATGTATGAAATAATTTTCTTCGAGACCGAACAGTTTATTCTCAATTGAAGTTTAATTAAAACAGGTCATGTGTGATCAGGGGAGGTAACTCTTACATTTGAAAAAAAATCATTAAAAATATTTTTTATGTAAAATTTCATTTGTTTGTTATTTTTTTGCATCATTTGGATTGTACACAATATCTGAAGTATTTTAATCTAGATATTCAACGTACAAACTGTTTTTCTTATATCATTTTATTTGCCAATAGAAAGAAAAATGGTGCTTATTTATATGTGCGTGGTTAGGGTAAGAAACGTGTTTTATTTGAGTTTCTATAGTTTTTCTGAATGTGCTTTTTGTGTTCTTTTAGCCTGTGCAAACAGATTTTAAAACGGAGAGAAAATAAAAATTCGTCGAAAATTTCTCAAAGGTATATGCCCACGAGGAATTCGTTACCAAATTTCATCGATCGCGGTTAGGAATACAATGTGTACATCTTACCCTAACCACGCACATATAAATAAGCACCATTTACTATCTATTGGCAAATTAAATGATATAAGAAAACAGTTTGTACGTTGAATATCTAGATTAAAATACTTCAGATATTGTGTACAATCAAAATGATGCAAACAAAATAACAAATAAATGAAATTTTACATAAAAAATATTTTTAATGATTTTTTTTCAAATGTCAGAGTTACCTCCCCTGATCACACAAGACCTGGTTTAATTAGATTTCAATTAACATCTCTTTGTTTTGTTTTGTTCATTTGAAATGAGGGTATATAAACATTTTCACGAGAAAACCATCACTATAAATCTGTGAAAATGTATGTTCAGTACACCGATAAAAAACATCTTAAAGTCAATGTTTTGTTGAAGATTTTTATAATGTAATGGGTAAAGGTACTTCTTTTCCGTCAATACAGAAGACATTCTAGATGTCTATTCTCCACGTTGTCTCGCACAAACTAGCACAAAATAACCAGCATAATCAGTGTGATACAATCATAAAATCAACATTATCTGAATCTATTTTGCATTGCTGGTGATCAAAGAGAACTGATGTTTATAAAATTAGAGTGATTTATCTAACTAATAACGAGAATACTGCCATGCTTATTTCTTTATTGATAAATCTTGTTATATATTCAAAGTGTTTTATGATACGTTTTAAAATCTGTTTTAACTAGAAATTCGTTACCAAATTTCATCGATCGCGGTTAGGAATAAACTGTGTACATCAAATGAAATTTTAGTGTTGGGTTTTGAAACAGGCTTATGTTTTATCTGATAAATTAATAGGAAATCTTTTAAGGTTCAAATATTGTATACCACACTTTGTATGATGGTTCGATTCCATCCGCAGACTTCAAAAATATGCTGGTGCAAAGAGGGCAAAACTGTCTGCTGGCCCCGCAAAGTTTGGTATACACGAAATTCAAAACAAAGAAGACATTAAAAAAATTAAACTATTACAAGTGTCTCCGGTTTTTTTTCGAGTTCAGCTAGAACACAAACTTTCTTTATCATAAAACACTTTGAATATATAACAAGATTATCAATAAAGAAATAAGCATGGCAGTATTCTTGTTATTAGTTAGATAAATCACTCTAATTTTATAAACATCAGTTCTCTTTGATCACCAGCAATGCAAAATAGATTCAGATAATGTTGATTTTATGATTGTATCACACTGATTATGCTGGTTATTTTGTGTTAGTTTGTGCGAGACAACGTGGAGAATAGACATCTAGAATGTCTTCTGTATTGACGGAAATGAAGTACCTTTACCCATTATCATTATAAAAATCTTCAACAAAACATTGACTTTAAGATGTTTTTTTATCGGTGTACTGAACATACATTTTCACAGATTTATAGTGATGGTTTTCTCGTGAAAATGTTTATGTACCTTCATTTCAAATAAACAAAACAAAACAAAGAGATGTTTCACTTATTTGTGTAGTTAAATAAAACGTTTGGAAAGCAATACAGAAAATGTAAGAAGAAAAATGTAATTGAAATACAGATGTGAATTGTACTTATCCTGAAAGTAGCATCGGTGCGTCGCTTTCAAAAGTCAATTGATATGTTAAATTACAAATTAATGTAAAAAAACTGCAAAGATATACCAAAAGATAGCAAAATAACTTCATTCCCGATATATTTAACGAAAATTTGAATTCGTTACATAATTGCATTCTAACCGCCTGAACTTTGAACTAAAGGGAGGGAACTTTCCTAACCGCAGGGTTTGCAATTATGTAACGAATTGAATTCGTTACATAATTGCAACCCTTTTTCAATCCATCAGGGTTAGGTGATTTTATCTTTTAATTATCAAAATAACGCCTGAATATTGTTTATCTTGGTTTTATTTATTTTCCCATGTATTTACCTTGTCTTATTATGATACCCCAACCCTAACCCTGATGGTGATGCAATAATGTAACGAATTCAAAAGAGGTGAAGTTGCACTTTTAGTCTTCGAATTTAAAGACAAATAGCAGAGATAGAATGTTGATATTTTATGTGAAACATGTTTAAAGTACAATCTTTTGATTGAGCCAAAATTTGAAACAAATAGCCGTCGGAAAATATAAGTAATTTGCAGGTAAAGTCGTGCAATTATGTAACGAATTGAGATAGGGTTAGACTTTTCCGTGCTCAGATTTCACAGAAATCTGTTTAAATAGTGTTTTTATTGATTACGGATGCATAATGTGTATTCAGATGTAAAAAAACTTAAAGGATGAAAATGTTTTTTTGGCCGAAAATCGACATTTCAAACGGCTGTAACTTTTTAGTTTGTGCAGCTTTTTTTGAAAATATTCGATATGTTGTGGGGAATCTGACGCCAAACAAAACGATATCAAGTTTTGTGCAATAGCTCTTGTATAAACATTAACCACGGTACTTTGAAATTTGCAAAATTTTCGTGTTTTTTTTACATTGAACATTACAGCATAGCTTTTTTAATAGGAAAGGTAGAGACATGTACTTTGGATATGTGGTCAATATATCATTTCTCTTCAATCTACATTAATTTGCAAATTCGTACCTGTATTATTTCTCAAGATATGGACTTTCCAACAGAGGTACCCTACTTTCGTTACAAAATTGCACGTTTTCAGACGCCGCGTTTAGCATGAAATAATAGTCGTATCTTCACCAAAAATTGGCAAAAACAACGTCAATTATTCTTCTTTCAAATGATGTAAAGCAAGTTGAAATCGGTTTACGTTTACTATGCGTAAATTGCCTTTCCCCGGAGACATTTTCGTGCAATTATGTAACGAATTGGTCAAAAATTTGCAAACTTTCTAACGCGATTATTTTACGGAAAAAGGCCATTTTAACGCGTCTAGATTTAAAAAAAATAACAAGCAACATCCTAAATACCCTGTACAGCAAAAATTATGAAGATATCTCTCTTAATAAATTTTTTATGAACGAAACAAAAAACTTCAGTTTTCAAGCTCAGATGGCCAGATGACTGCATATGACGGGGGACTCGATTTTTTTCACCTTCATTTTCTCAACTCGAGAAGTAGCAGGGGGTTAGAAAAAGTGGTGAAATGGGTCGTGGGGTTAGCCTAACCCCCTAGAAAACTGCAATCATTTTTTCTAACCCCCTTAAAGGAAAAAAGTTGCAATAATGTAACGAATTCGCCGTATTTCGCAAAATTAAGTGTGAAGAAGTGGGTTTTTGTGGGGAAAGCAAAAATGAAAATAAAATTCGTATCTGAGGACAAATTTTATCAAGTTTTCGAATCATTCTACACACTTTTAGAGCTAACCACGGGCCATTGAAACTTATGTAACGAATTGGTCTAATCATGATGATAATTAGGGTTCTAATCACCGGACAGTGTAGTTCTAATCACCGTACAGTGTAGTTCTAATCACCGTACAATGTAGTTCTAATCACCATACAGTGTAGTTCTAATCACCGTACAGTGTAGTACCAATCACCGTACAGTGTAGTTCTAATCACCATACAGTGTAGTACTAATCACCGTACAGTGTAGTTCTAATCACCATACAGTGTAGTTCTAATCACCATACAGTGTAGTTTTAATCACCATACAGTGTAGTTCTTATCACCATACAATGTAGTTCTAATCACCGGACAGTGTAGTTCTAATCACCATAAAGTGTAGTTCTAATCACCATAAAGTGTAGTACTAATCACCGTACAGTGTAGTTCTAATCACCATACAGTGTAGTTCTAATCACCATACAGTGTAGTTCTAATCACCATACAGTGTAGTTCTAATCACCATACAGTGTAGTT
>NW_022982837.1:0-19807 GCF_902652985.1 Pecten maximus
CAGATATAGTTGAAATTTTGATAATTTTCCGGGCACTTCCCGTGTAACCTGGGATGGTTGACACCTATGCCCAGCGCCCCGCAGTTGGTATGAAAATTAAGGAAACAGTAATTTGGTATTTTCGATTAAGTTTCCATGGTGACAGCAAAAATACCGAAAATGGATGGTCGGCCATAGCAAAAGGCACAACTAGTCGGATATATTCAGAAAGTTTCAAGAAGCTGCTTTGAACAGTTTTAGAGTTATAGCCCGGAAACAAAAGGAAACAGTAATTTGTTATTTTTTATTAAGTTTCCATGGTGACGGAAAAAATACCGAAAATGGAAGGTCCGCAATAGCAAAAGGCACAACTAGGGCACTAGTCTGATATATACAGAAATTTTCAAGGAGCTGCGTTGAACGGTTATGGAGTTATAGCCCGGAAACAAAAGGAAACAGTAATTTGGTATTTTTTAATAAGTTTCCATGGTGACAGAAAAAATACTGAAAATGGAAGGTCCGCAATAGCAAAAGGCAAAACTAGGGCACTAGTCTGATATATACAGAAATTTTCAAGGAGCTGCGTTGAACCGTTATGGAGTTATAGCCCGAACAAGAATCTCGGACGGATACACGGACGGACAGATGGAGCCCAATTTAATATCCCCCGCAAACGCGTTGCGCGGGGGATAATGATCAATGTAGCCCTTCATCCAAGCATGCTGTAGGTCTATCATCAGGTCTCCAGGAGTCTTGCCCACACCGAAATAAAGTACAAAAAAAGTATGGGAAAAAAGTACTAAACAAGAGGCCCAGGGGCCTTAACGGTCATCTGACTCTAAATTAAAACCCTTATATTATTGTAGTATGCATTCTCTGTAGCAAGTATATAGTGGCACTGTTGGCCATGGTGGCCATCTTGGATTTCTGAACAACCCAATAAATAACAACACTTGGTGTGGACCATCTCAGGATCATTTCTGGTATGTTAGAGCTGAATCCCACCGGTGGAATTTGAGAAAAACCATGATTGCGCAATCATGTTACAAAATGGCCGCCATATTGCTGCCATGTCAAAGTTTTTACGAGGCCAAAAAACAACACTATGTTGGCTCGCCTTCCTTGACATCCTCATCCATTTCCAGCTCAAAGGCACCAATGAACCTGGAGAAGAAGTTTAAAATGTGTTTTTCAAGATGGTGGTTATGGTGGCCATCTTGGATTTCGGACCGACCTGAAAAATAACGAAAAATAACAACACTTGGTCGGGATCATATCAGGATCATCTCAGGCAAGTTTCAGCTCAATAGCACTGATGGAACTTGAGAAGAAGTTTAAAATGTGTTTTTCAAGATGGCGGCTATGGCGGCCATCTTGGATTTCGGACCGACCTGAAAAATAACAACACTTGGTCGAGATCATATCAGGATCATTTCAGGCAGGTTTCAGCTCAATAGCACTGGTAGAACTTGAGAAGAAGTTTAAAATGTGTTTTTCAAGATGGCGGCCTCAGCGGCCATCTTGGATTACGGACCGACCCGAAAAATAACAACACTTGGTTAGGATCATATAAGGATCATCTCAGGCAAGTTTCAGCTCAAAAGCACTGCTGGAAGTTGAGAAGAAGTTTAAAATGTGTTTTTCAAGATGGCGGCTATGGCGGCCATCTTGGATTTCGGACTGATCTAAAAAATAACAACACTTGGTCGGGATCATATCAGGATCATTTCAGGCAAGTTTCAGCTCAATAGCACTGGTGAAACTTGAGAAGAAGCTTTAAATGTGTTTTTCAAGATGGCGGCTATGGCGGCCATCTTGGATTTCGGACCGACCCGAAAAATAACAACACTTGGCGGGATCATATCAGGATCATCTCAGGCAAGTTTCAACTCAATAGCACTGGTGGAACTTGAGAAGAAGTTTAAAATGTGTTTTTCAAGATGGCGGCTATGGCGGCCATCTTGGATTTCGGACCGACCCGAAAAATAACAACACTTGGTCGGGATCATATCAGGATCATTTCAGGCAAGTTTCAGTTCAATAGCACTGGTGGAAGTTGAGAAGAAGTTTAAAATGTGTTTTCAATATGGCGGCTATGGCGGCCATCTTGGATTTCGGTTTAATCTAAAAAATAACAACACTTGGTCGGGATCACCTCAGGATCATTTCAGGCAAGTTTCAGCTCAATAGCACTGGTGAAACTTGAGAAGAAGTTTTAAATGTGTTTTTCAAGATGGCGGCTATGGCGGCCATCTTGGATTTCAGACCGACCCGAAAAATAACAACACTTTGTCGGGATCATCTCAGGATCATTTCTGGCAAGTTTCAGCCCAACAGCAGTGGTGGATCTTGAGAAGAAGTTTAAAATGTGTTTTCAAAATGGCGGCTATGGCGGCCATCTTGGATTTCGGACCAACCCGAAAAATAACAACACTTGGTCAGGACCATCTCAGGATCATTTCTGGCAAGTTTCATGTGAATCCCACTGGTGGAACTTGAGAAGAAGATTGAAATGTGAAAAGTTTACGGACGGCGGACGGCGGACGAAGACGGACGAAGCACGATGGCTATAGGTCATCCTGACCATTCGGGTCAGATGACCTAAAAAGCATAGAAAAAGTATGCTTTTTTTGACTCAATTTGGAACCGATATTCCAACACGGTTCCAAATTGAGTCAAAAAAAGTACAAAAGTACAAAAAAAGTCTAACAAAAGTATACCTTTAGTACATTTTATTGTTTTCATTAAGTACAGAAAAAGCACAAATATAGTACAGAAAAAGTACATTAAAAGTACAATAATAGTATAAAGTGCACAGGGCCAAATTGATGGTGTACTTTTTTTGTGCTTTTATACTTTTTTAGTACTTTTACAGGTAAGTCCATAAAGTACAAAAAAAGTACAAAAGTACAAAAAAGGTATGAAAATGGTACAGAAAAAGCAGCAAATTAGTACTGAAAAAGTAGGAAAAAAGTACCAATAAGGTAGGAAATTAGTACTGAAAAAGTAGTGGAAAAGTAGGAAAAAAGTACTAGAAAAGTAGGAAAATAGTACTAAACAAGAGGCCCAGAGGGCCTGTATCGCTCACCTGGTTTCATGAGATATGAAACAAGAATGATGCTTAAGTATATTTGTCACTGGTATTGCTTTGTCAATATATATCATAAGCATTTTATATGGGTACATGTACAATGGTTTTATTTTAATACTAAAAATGCCAAAAGGTACATTAATCCATGAAATGAAATGGACTTTTGGCGCGACCCCATAGGGATGCTAACACACAAATGTGAGTGATATCCATTGCTTAATTTCAGAGAAGATCTTGTTTAGACCAATTGGCCCCTTTTGACCCTGCCCTCTGCCCCCTGGGAGTCAGCTCCTTCCTTTATACAATTTTGAATCCCTACCCCAATAGAATGCTAATAGTCAAATATGAGCTGTTTCAGAGAAGTTGTTCATATCAATTTAGCCAAATTGACCCCTTTTGGCCCAGCCCCTCAGCCTCCAGGGGGTCGGCCCCATCATTTGTACAATTTTGAATCCTTAACCAAAGTGAATGCTACCAGTCACATATTAAAGATATCCATTGCTTATTTTCAGAGAAAAAGTTGTTTATATCAATTTTGCCAAAATAACCCCTTTTGGCCCCGCCTCTTAGGTCCCCTACCAGGCAAATATGAGTGATATCCATTGCTTAGTTTCAGAGAAGAAGTCGTTAATATCAATATAGCTATATTGACCCATTTTTGCCCCGCCTCTCAGGCCCCTAGGGGGTCAGCACCACCATCTGTACAATTTTGAATCCCCACCCCATAGTGATTGCTTCCAGGCAAATAGGAGCAATATCCTTTGCTCGGTTTCAGAGAAGAAGTCGTTTATATCAATGCAGCCAAATTGACCCCTTTTGACACCGCCCCTCAGGCCCCTTGGGGGTCAGTCCTGTCATTTGTACAATTTTGAATCCCTACTCTAGGGGGTTGCTACCAGGCAAATATGAGTGATATCCATTGCTTAGTTTCAGAGAAGTTGTTTATATCAATTTAGCCGAATTGACCCCTCTTGGCCCCGCCCCTCAGGCCCCCCGGGGGTCAGCCACACCATTTGTACAATTTTGAATCCCCACCCCATAGTGTTGCTACCAGGCAAATATGAGCAATATCGTTTGTTCGGTTTCAGAGAAGAAGTTGTTTATATCAATATAGCCCAAATGACCACATTTGGCCCCGCCCTTCCGGCCCCTGGGGGTCAGCCCCATCATTTGTACAATTTTGAATCCCCACCCCAAAGTTATGCTACCAGGCAAATATGAGCGATATCCATTGCTCGGTTTCATAGAAGAAGTCGGTATCATCAATATAGCTATATTGACCCATTTTTGCCCCGCCCCTCAGGCCCCTTGGGGGTCAGTCCCATCATTTGTACAATTTTGAATCCCCACCCCATAGTGATACTTCCAGACAAATAGGAGCAATAACGTTTGTTCGGTTTCAGAGAAGAAGTTGTTTATATCAATATAGCCCAAATGACCACATTTGGCCCCGCCCTTCCGGCCCCTGGGGGTCAGCCCCATCATTTGTACAATTTTGAATCCCCACCCCAAAGTTATGCTACCAGGCAAATATGAGCGATATCCATTGCTCGGTTTCAGAGAAGAAGTCGGTATCGTCAATATAGCTATATTGACCCATTTTGGCCCCGCCCCTCAGGCCCCTTGGGGGTCAGTCCCATCATTTGTACAATTTTGAATCCCCACCTCAAAGTGATGCTACCAGGCAAATATGAGTGATATCCATTGCTTGGTTCCAGAGAAGAAGTCGTTAATATCAATATAGCTATATTGACCCATTTTTGCCTCGCCCCTCAGGCCCCTAGGGGGTCAGCACCACCATTTGTACAATTTTGAATCCCCACCCCATAGTGATGCTTCCAGACAAATAGGAGCAATATCCTTTGCTCGGTTTCAGAGAAGAAGTCGTTTATATCAATATAGCCAAATTGACCCCTTTTGGCCCCGCCCGTCAGGCCCCTTGGGGTCAGCACCACCATTTGTACAATTTTGAATCCCCACCCCATAGTGATACTTCCAGACAAATAGGAGCAATATCCTTTGCTCGATTTCAGAGAAGAAGTCGTTTATATCAATATAGCCAAATTGACCCCTTTTGGCCCCGCCCCTCAGGCCCCTGGGGGGTCAGCCCCATCATTTGTACAATTTTGAGTCCACTACCCATAGGGATGCTTCTGACCAAATTTGGTCAAATTCTGATCAATGGTTATGAAGAAGAAGTCAATTGTTGACGGACGGACGGACGACGGACCAGGTGAGCTAAAAAGTAGGAAATTTGTACTGAAAAAGTATCAAAAAAGTAGGAAAATGGTGTTGAAAAGAAGGAAATTAGGACTGAAAAAGTAGTGGAAAAGTAGGAAAAAAGTGCTAGAAAAGTAGGAAAATAGTACTAAAAAAGTATAAAAAAAAAGTACTGAAAAAGTAGGAAAAAATTACCAAAAAAAGGGACTTAATTTAATGGTGTAGGAAATTAGTTCTGAAAATATAGGAGATAAGCTTAAATGAGAATACTGCATGCTTAAACAATACATACATCAGTCCCATTCCTAAGAGAAATGCACAATTGTATCAAGTGAAAACAAACATTGAAATACAAGATTAGTTATCCAATCACAATTCCACTGAGTATAATTTCATGCCATAGCAAAGTCTTGATCTAATAAGCTCGAAATTTGTTTAAGGGTGATCAGGTTAATAAGGATTTACAGATGGACATCTATGTATAAGGGCAATAACTTTTGATAAATTATTCTAATATTTTTTTCAAGCAGGAAAACACAATTTTATATCATGTGTATGTAGGAGATCCAGACAAAAAAAATATACTATTCTAAATAAAAAGGGCAATAACATTTGTAAAAATTGTCGAATCATAATTCCTCTTGAGGAAACACAACAAAACAAGAGATCCCAGAGGGATCTTGGCGCCCACCATTGAATGATCTTCATAGGTTCCATGTCAGATTGATCTTTTCTCTACTTTTCCCTTCATTTTACTAATCTGTGCAAATTGAGACATCCCTCCAGTACTTTTCAAACAAGGGAATCCTAGCTATATAAGAAATTTGAGATTTAACGATAATGGCTGTTTGTTTGCCAGGTTGTTTTAAGGACAGACTGGTCCAAAAATGCAATACAAGGGACCAAGGGGAACCTACTTATGAAATTTGAGAAAGATCCATTCAGTACTTTGAGAAATAGAGATAACAAACTTCAATTGTCAAAATCCAAGATGGCGGTCTGTCGGCCATATTGTTTTCCAATTGATCTCAAAATGCAATAAGCATAACGAGGCACCAAGGGGAACCTCCATATGAAATTTGAGAAAGATCCCTTCAGTACTTTCTCAGAAATAGCGATAACAAATTTCAATTGTCAAAATGCAAGATGGCTGCCTGTCGGCCATGTTATTTTCAGATTGGTCTCAAAATGCAATATGCATAACTAGGCACCAAGGGAAACTTACATATGAAATTTGAGAAAGATCCCTTAAATACTTTCTCAGAAATAGTGATAACAAATTTCAATTGTCAAAATCCAAGATGGCTGCCTGTCGGCCATGTTATTTTCAGATTGGTCTCAAAATGCAATATGCATAACTAGGCACCAAGGGAAACTTACATATGAAATTTGAGAAAGATCCCTTCAGTACTTTCTCAGAAATAGCGATAACAAACTTCAATTGTCAAAATCCAAGATGGCTGCCTGTCGGCCATGTTGTTTTCCGATTGGTCTCAAAACGCAATATGCATAACTAGGCACCAAGGGGAACCTTCATATGAAATTTGAGAAAGATCCCTTCTGTACTTTCTCAGAAATAGCGATAACAAACTTCAATTGTCAAAATCCAAGATGGCTGCCTGTCGGCCATGTTGTTTTCGGATTGGTCTCAAAATGCAATATGCATAACTAGGCACCAAGGGGAACCTACATATGAAATTTGAGAAAGATCCCTTCGGTACTTTTTCAGAAATAGCGATAACAAACTTCAATTGTCAAAATCCAAGATGGCTGCCTGTCGGCCATGTTGTTTTCCGATTGGTCTCAAAACGCAATATGCATAACAAGGCACCAAGGGGAACCTTCATATGAAATTTGGGAAAAATCCCTTCAGTTCTTTCTCAGAAATAGCGATAACAAACTTCAATTGTCAAAATTCAAGATGGCTGCCTGTCGGCCATGTTGTTTTCGGATTGGTCTCAAAATGCAATATGCATAACTAGGCACCAAGGGGAACCTACATATGAAATTTGAGAAAGATCCCTTCGGTACTTTTTTCAGAAATAGCGATAACAAACTTCAATTGTCAAAATCCAAGATGGCTGCCTGTCGGCCATGTTGTTTTCCGATTGGTTCCAAAACGCAATATGCATAACTAGGCACCAAGGGGAACCTTCATATGAAATTTGGGAAAAATCCCTTCAGTTCTTTCTCAGAAATAGCGATAACAAACTTCAATTGTCAAAATTCAAGATGGCTGCCTGTCGGCCATGTTGTTTTCGGATTGGTCTCAAAATGCAATATGCATAACTAGGCACCAAGGGGAACCTACATATGAAATTTGAGAAAGATCCCTTCGGTACTTTTTTCAGAAATAGCGATAACAAACTTCAATTGTCAAAATCCAAGATGGCTGCCTGTCGGCCATGTTGTTTTCCGATTGGTTCCAAAACGCAATATGCATAACTAGGCACCAAGGGGAACCTTCATATGAAATTTGAGAAAGATCCCTTCAGTACTTTCTCAGAAATAGCGATAACAAACTTCAATTGTCAAAATCCAAGATGGCTGCCTGTCGGCCATGTTGTTTTCCGATTGGTCTCAAAACGCAATATGCATAACTAGGCACCAAGGGGAACCTTCATATGAAATTTGAGAAAGATCCCTTCAGTACTTTCTCAGAAATAGCGATAACAAACTTCAATTGTCAAAATCCAAGATGGCTGCCTGTCGGCCATGTTGTTTCGGATTGGTCTCAAAATGCAATATGCATAACTAGGCACCAAGGGGAACCTACATATGAAATTTGAGAAAGATCCCTTCGGTACTTTTTCAGAAATAGCGATAACAAACTTCAATTGTCAAAATCCAAGATGGCTGCCTGTCGGCCATGTTGTTTTCCGATTGGTCTCAAAACGCAATATGCATAACTAGGCACCAAGGGGAACCTTCATATGAAATTTGAGAAAGATCCCTTCAGTACTTTCTCAGAAATAGCGATAACAAACTTCAATTGTCAAAATCCAAGATGGCTGCCTGTCGGCCATGTTGTTTTCGGATTGGTCTCAAAATGCAATATGCATAACTAGGCACCAAGGGGAACCTTCATATGAAATTTGAGAAAGATCCCTTCAGTACTTTCTCAGAAATAGCGATAACAAACTTTAATTGTCAAAATCCAAGATGGCTGCCTGTCGGCCATGTTGTTTTCCGATTGGTCTCAAAACGCAATATGCATAACTAGGCACCAAGGGAAACCTTCATATGAAATTTGAGAAAGATCCCTTCAGTACTTTCTGAGAAATAGCGATAACAAGAATTGTTTACGGACGGAGGGACGGACGGACGGACGACGGACCACGGACGCAGGGCGATTTGAATAGCCCACCATCTGATGATGGTGGGCTAAAAATGTTAATAAACAAGAGATCCCAGAGGGATCTTGGCGCCCACCATTGAATGATCTTCATAGGTTCCATGTTAGATTGATCTTTTCTCTACTTTTCCCTTCATTTGACTAATCTGTGCAAATTGAGACATCCCTCCAGTACTTTTCAAACAAGGGAATCCTAGCTATATAAGAAAGAGAAGATAATGGCTGTTTGTTTGCCAGGTTGTTTTCAGGACAGACTGGTCCAAAAATGCAATACAAGAAACCAAGGGGAACCTACTTATGGATTTTGAGAAAGATCCATTCAGTACTTTGAGAAACAGAGATAACAGTACCTTCTCAGAAATAGTGATAACAAACTTCAATTGTCAAAATCCAAGATGGCTGCCTGTCGGCCATGTTGTTTTCTGATTGTTCTCAAAACGCAATATGCATAACTAGGCACCAAGGGAAATCTACTTATGAAATTTGAGAAAGATCACTTCAGCACTTTCTCCGAAATAGCGATAACAAACTTCAATTGTCAAAATCCAAGATGGCTGCCTGTCGGCCATGTTGTTATCCGATTGGTCTCAAAACGCAATATGCATAACTAGGCACCAAGGGGAACCTGCATATGAAATTTGAGAAAGATCCCTTCAGTACTTTTTCAGAAATAGCGATAACAAACTTCAATTGTCAAAATCCAAGATGGCTGCCTGTCGGCCATGTTGTTTTCCGATTGGTCTCAAAACGCATTATGCATAACTAGGCACCAAGGGGAACCTACATATAAAATTTGAGGAAGATCCCTTCAGCACTTTCTGAGAAATAGCGATAACAAACTTCAATTGTCAAAATCCAAGATGGCTGCCTGTCGGCCATGTTGTTATCCGATTGGTCTCAAAACGTAATATGCATAACTAGGCACCAAGGGGAACCTACTTATGAAATTTGAGAAAGATCCCTTCAGCACTTTCTCCGAAATAGCGATAACAAACTTCAATTGTCAAAATCCAAGATGGCTGCCTGTCGGCCATGTTGTTATCCGATTGGTCTCAAAACGCAATATGCATAACTAGGCACCAAGGGGAACCTGCATATGAAATTTGAGAAAGATCCCTTCAGTACTTTCTCAGAAATAGCGATAACAAACTTCAATTGTCAAAATCCAAGATGGCTGCCTGTCGGCCATGTTGTTTTCCGGATTGGTCTCAAATTTCATATGCATAACTAGGCACCAAGGGGAACCTTCATATGAAATTTGAGAAAGATCCCTTCAGTACTTTCTCAGAAATAGCGATAACAAACTTCAATTGTCAAAATCCAAGATGGCTGCCTGTCGGCCATGTTGTTTTCCGATTGGTCTCAAAACGCATTATGCATAACTAGGCACCAAGGGGAACCTTCATATGAAATTTGAGAAAGATCCCTTCAGTACTTTTTCAGAAATAGCGATAACAAACTTCAATTGTCAAAATCCAAGATGGCTGCCTGTCGGCCATGTTGTTTTCCGATTGGTCTCAAAACGCATTATGCATAACTAGGCACCAAGGGGAACCTACATATAAAATTTGAGGAAGATCCCTTCAGCACTTTCTGAGAAATAGCGATAACAAACTTCAATTGTCAAAATCCAAGATGGCTGCCTGTCGGCCATGTTGTTATCCGATTGGTCTCAAAACGCAATATGCATAACTAGGCACCAAGGGGAACCTACTTATGAAATTTGAGAAAGATCCCTTCAGCACTTTCTCCGAAATAGCGATAACAAACTTCAATTGTCAAAATCCAAGATGGCTGCCTGTCGGCCATGTTGTTTTCCGATTGGTCTCAAAACGCATTATGCATAACTAGGCACCAAGGGGAACCTACATATAAAATTTGAGGAAGATCCCTTCAGCACTTTCTGAGAAATAGCGATAACAAACTTCAATTGTCAAAATCCAAGATGGCTGCCTGTCGGCCATGTTGTTATCCGATTGGTCTCAAAACGTAATATGCATAACTAGGCACCAAGGGGAACCTACTTATGAAATTTGAGAAAGATCCCTTCAGCACTTTCTCCGAAATAGCGATAACAAACTTCAATTGTCAAAATCCAAGATGGCTGCCTGTCGGCCATGTTGTTTTCCGATTGGTCTCAAAACGCATTATGCATAACTAGGCACCAAGGGGAACCTTCATATGAAATTTGAGAAAGATCCCTTCAGTATTTTCTCAGAAATAGCGATAACAAACTTCAATTGTCAAAATCCAAGATGGCTGCCTGTCGGCCATGTTGTTTTCGGATTGGTCTCAAAATGCAATATGCATAACTAGGCACCAAGGGGAACCTTCATATGAAATTTGAGAAAGATCCCTTCAGTACTTTCTCAGAAATAGCGATAACAAACTTTAATTGTCAAAATCCAAGATGGCTGCCTGTCGGCCATGTTGTTTTCCGATTGGTCTCAAAACGCAATATGCATAACTAGGCACCAAGGGAAACCTTCATATGAAATTTGAGAAAGATCCCTTCAGTACTTTCTGAGAAATAGCGATAACAAGAATTGTTTACGGACGGAGGGACGGACGGACGGACGACGGACCACGGACGCAGGGCGATTTGAATAGCCCACCATCTGATGATGGTGGGCTAAAAATGTTAATAAACAAGAGATCCCAGAGGGATCTTGGCGCCCACCATTGAATGATCTTCATAGGTTCCATGTTAGATTGATCTTTTCTCTACTTTTCCCTTCATTTGACTAATCTGTGCAAATTGAGACATCCCTCCAGTACTTTTCAAACAAGGGAATCCTAGCTATATAAGAAAGAGAAGATAATGGCTGTTTGTTTGCCAGGTTGTTTTCAGGACAGACTGGTCCAAAAATGCAATACAAGAAACCAAGGGGAACCTACTTATGGATTTTGAGAAAGATCCATTCAGTACTTTGAGAAACAGAGATAACAGTACCTTCTCAGAAATAGTGATAACAAACTTCAATTGTCAAAATCCAAGATGGCTGCCTGTCGGCCATGTTGTTTTCTGATTGTTCTCAAAACGCAATATGCATAACTAGGCACCAAGGGAAATCTACTTATGAAATTTGAGAAAGATCACTTCAGCACTTTCTCCGAAATAGCGATAACAAACTTCAATTGTCAAAATCCAAGATGGCTGCCTGTCGGCCATGTTGTTATCCGATTGGTCTCAAAACGCAATATGCATAACTAGGCACCAAGGGGAACCTGCATATGAAATTTGAGAAAGATCCCTTCAGTACTTTTTCAGAAATAGCGATAACAAACTTCAATTGTCAAAATCCAAGATGGCTGCCTGTCGGCCATGTTGTTTTCCGATTGGTCTCAAAACGCATTATGCATAACTAGGCACCAAGGGGAACCTACATATAAAATTTGAGGAAGATCCCTTCAGCACTTTCTGAGAAATAGCGATAACAAACTTCAATTGTCAAAATCCAAGATGGCTGCCTGTCGGCCATGTTGTTATCCGATTGGTCTCAAAACGTAATATGCATAACTAGGCACCAAGGGGAACCTACTTATGAAATTTGAGAAAGATCCCTTCAGCACTTTCTCCGAAATAGCGATAACAAACTTCAATTGTCAAAATCCAAGATGGCTGCCTGTCGGCCATGTTGTTATCCTATTGGTCTCAAAACGCAATATGCATAACTAAGCACCAAGGGGAACCTGCATATGAAATTTGAGAAAGATCCCTTCAGTACTTTCTCAGAAATAGCGATAACAAACTTCAATTGTCAAAATCCAAGATGGCTGCCTGTCGGCCATGTTGTTTTCCGATTGGTCTCAAAACGCATTATGCATAACTAGGCACCAAGGGGAACCTTCATATGAAATTTGAGAAAGATCCCTTCAGTACTTTCTCAGAAATAGCGATAACAAACTTCAATTGTCAAAATCCAAGATGGCTGCCTGTCGGCCATGTTGTTTTCCGATTGGTCTCAAAACGCATTATGCATAACTAGGCACCAAGGGGAACCTTCATATGAAATTTGAGAAAGATCCCTTCAGTACTTTTTCAGAAATAGCGATAACAAACTTCAATTGTCAAAATCCAAGATGGCTGCCTGTCGGCCATGTTGTTTTCCGATTGGTCTCAAAACGCATTATGCATAACTAGGCACCAAGGGGAACCTACATATAAAATTTGAGGAAGATCCCTTCAGCACTTTCTGAGAAATAGCGATAACAAACTTCAATTGTCAAAATCCAAGATGGCTGCCTGTCGGCCATGTTGTTATCCGATTGGTCTCAAAACGCAATATGCATAACTAGGCACCAAGGGGAACCTACTTATGAAATTTGAGAAAGATCCCTTCAGCACTTTCTCCGAAATAGCGATAACAAACTTCAATTGTCAAAATCCAAGATGGCTGCCTGTCGGCCATGTTGTTATCCTATTGGTCTCAAAACGCAATATGCATAACTAAGCACCAAGGGGAACCTGCATATGAAATTTGAGAAAGATCCCTTCAGTACTTTCTCAGAAATAGCGATAACAAACTTCAATTGTCAAAATCCAAGATGGCTGCCTGTCGGCCATGTTGTTTTCCGATTGGTCTCAAAACGCATTATGCATAACTAGGCACCAAGGGGAACCTTCATATGAAATTTGAGAAAGATCCCTTTAGTACTTTCTGAGAAATAGCGATAACAAGAATTGTTTACGGACGGAGGGACGGAGGGACGGACGGACGGACGGACGGAGGGACGGACGGACGGACGGACGACGGACCACGGACGCAGGGCGATTTGAATAGCCCACCATCTGATGATGGTGGGCTAAAAAACAATGCATAAATGCATACTGAATACAATGAAGTATGGTATATGCATAATGTTGCTTGCTTAAACTGGTCAAATCCAAGTAAGTGTGAATTCGAAAAATAAAATGTCTGATTCTCTTCATTCCTTTTTTGCTTTATGCGAATCATTGCCCTCAATTCGGACCACAATGCAATATCTTCAAGCTTTCTCTCACTTCAGAATGTACTGCATAATCTGTTGGAAGAAAGAGAAAATTTTAAAATATTTTTTTATATCAAAACTTAGAATAATTGTGAAGATTTGTTTAATATAAAAATGTAGATAATTTTCCTTATATATACACCTGATCACTTTACTGTCATTTATTACATGCATGTCTGCTTGGAAGTCTTTTTATCAAGAAAAGCTAGCCACAGGTATACAAGTTTAAAGCTACAACATAAAACTTTTAATTATAAGGATATTAGTACTTTAATAAAAATCAAGCTACTCCAGAATTCTCTGACAGTTTGTTTCATCTTAAATTATGCAACTAACTATCAAAATACTCCAAAACACAGATTTTTTTTATTCAATCATTTCTTGAGAACATTTTTTTGTGAATTGATCATGATCCTGACATACAACAAATTTTCAATGGATTTTATTGACTTCGTTTTTGAATGTATTTTCTTCAAATTCCATATACTATAGTAGACAATTATTAGCTCATTTACCGATATTTTTACATATGTTCCCTAAAATAGATAGATATACACATGTTGCCCGAAATGTGACGTTACTTTCGTTCTTATATTCTAACTTAAAAATGTCATTGCTATTTTTTTTGAAATTTTATGCAATATCTCTTGAAATCAACTACAAAAAATTCTGTAAATATTATCAGATGAATAAGCAAATAATTCTTTACATGTAAGTGAAATTTCAATAAATTCCATTGAAAAACGAAGTCATAAAAATTAATTGGAAATTTGTCAAAATGCATGAAATATGTAGTAAAGATATTACGAATTTACCGTTACGTGACAGAAATAAAAATGCAATATAACTACGTCGAAGTTCGTCAATAAAGAAATAAAATTCTTCTTGTTCTCAATATTTGGGTGCTATCAATCAGGATGCTTATAAAATCCCAGGCGTATGGTAGCATAAATCTGTAAATTGAATACTTACGATTGAAACACACGTGGATCTAGCAGTTCTTTGTTAATTAAACTCGGGCCGTGTAAACTGTAATCGGTGATGAATTCATTATGAAAACCCTGAAACACGAAGTAATCAAGTATTAATATTAACATGTGTAGGCCCCTATTCACCTATATAATGTGAAACGATGTAGGAACGTGCAGAAGACGAAATAGATTTAAATAATAAAATTGTAAACTTACCTGGTCGCGATATCTGTGATATTTTCGGGTGAAAATGAGCATTTGTCGCCAAAAACAACAAGAAAGCTGATATTCTTTGGCCACTTACTGACAGATAGTCGATCTTCTTCAGTTAGGCAAGAAAATGAATTTCGTTTTTAGGCTATTCTATATCAAAATCGTGTTTGTTTGTTAACGTTTCTTCCGTAGATAAACATCCGGTGAAATTCAAACATGGCTATCAGACTTCCCGCTAAAATATCGCTGTTTGTTGCATCATGGGATAAAAAAAAAGTTTTGTCGGAGATCTACTATATCGATTTCATTCTTTTATTACTTGTTTTTTTATATTCTACTTCCTTAACCTCTATTGTTCCATACTTTTGGTATTACTACTTCAGCATTTAAAGCTTGCACATTGCACAAAATGATCGCACGAAGCGAACTCGTCAAATCTCGGTAGATTCCGTAAACCGAAGTAAACAAACGAGGTCACGGCCCCGAGGTCATAGGTGAACCGACCGATGGTAATCTGACACAGGTATAATTTTCGTCAGTACCTGTTATGTAATCCGGATGTTTTGTTTAAATGAGGGTAGGCACCTGTGATCTGATCGTAGTGAAAGGCAGTCAAGCTTGACAATATAAATTGTTATAATTAACGCCGCGGGCATAAGACTTAGTCTAAGGGGGGCAATATGTGTACAGGTGAGACGGGAGGTACACAGGTTAACTCCAATAAACAATAAAGCTAGGTATGATTTGCCATTACAGTCGACTGTCGCTTATATTAATTAACACCACGGATGAAATTAACTTTCGGTACGACGTTAAGCATATATCCTGATCGCTTTGTTAGCTCAGAGACATATATACAGATATATATGTCTCTGGTTAGCTTAACATACAGGTTTCAAGATTTAGTTTAAAACAGTTGAAATATTTTTGATCGATCTTGGTGTTGCAGTTATTCAAGCCGTCTACTATATCAATTAAAATATTTATGATAGATCTTGGTATTGATCTTGATTTTTGTATACAATAGAGTATTTTATTTGTACACACAACACTCCTCCGAGATCATTCTACAACAGATTAGAATACAGCTACATTGTGTCGTTGTCCGAATTATCGTACGATCTTGCTAAATAAATATCAGACAAATTAAAGTTTTCTTTTTGTGTTCACTTTCACCATTTCAATGAATGCGATGTAATTCTGATTTAAATACCGGAATATTGTTCCTTGATCATGCCTGTTTGTTGCAGTCAAGCCATATCGAGATCGAGATCATCACAGCGCTTGACTTCAATATACGTTTTACAAAGAAGCGTCCGAGTGACTATATCAGTATTACACATGTTTATATGAGTATATCGGTGAATATTTTGACAGAACACGACGTGATTTCGGGTGCAATTATCAGATGTAATCTTAAAACCACGTATATCCAGCAAGTATATGATATGCAGACAAAGAGCAGGTGATTTTAATTTCATTTGAATGAATTAAAAGCGTATTACAGGCACGGGCACATGTGTGTTCGTAGAGTGATCCCCGATCTGGTAGAGGTTAACGTTTGGATAAACGAAATGTTTTAAACTCCGTTAAAGAGTTTATAATTAAAGCCAAAATACTGTAACTTCAAAGAACGATCTGGAACAAAATTTTTATAGAGCTAAGTTTTGACGTTCGTCACATGAACGTATAGTAACATTCATCAATGTGAAGTTTATTACTTCTGAGATGCATATGGAAATACAAACGAAAAGTGACAAAGAAATCACCGTTAAAATGTGTGAACCTTACTAACAAAGTACATTGAAGTGAAATACTTATGATAATAATTGTTGAATTTTAATTATTTTTAGATAAATTTCTGTGGTACTGATCAAAGTATGAAAAGTATTTTTTAGAACATAAAAAAGACAAAAAAAAAAAAAAAAAAACGAGATCAAAAACATTTGATATTACCAAATGATAATTTTCTGTATCTTATTTGATAGATATTTGTTGTGGTTAATCCTGGGTATTATTTTTTTAGTCTTAGATTTGTAGTCGACTGAAAAAGTCAGATTTAATTTTGAAAATATTAATATGCTATAACCCCTCGCAATGTCTGAAAATATTCTAAGTCCATAATAAGTACAAATCAAAGTACTGGAAGTACTGTAAACGAACATTATTGTTTAATGCAAAATCAGTAATCTTCTTAGTTTTAAGTTGATAAATTTACTGATATCGGTTTAGGAATTAATTGCAAATAATTTGAAATGTTTGCAGCTGTTCTGATTTGATTGTACACATGCATGTTTCTGTAAGGTCCTAATTGAAATTGGAAGTTTGTTGATCTATCTTGGATCGATGAAAATAAAATATGTCTTCTTTCTTTCGGGAAGGCATCATCAGTTATAATACAGCCAGGACTCTGTGACCTTATTGATGCCAACTTCTAATATGAACTAAATTTAGTCTAGTTCCATCGTTAGTTTGGCATACATAGTTGTATTTCAACTTAATATGATGAAACACACATAAAGAATTACTGAAAACCAAAACCAGAGCTGCTAATCAAGGCCCGAATTAGGAATGTATCCTATTGAAACTGTACTCAAGCATTTATGGTACTTCAAAACAAAAAACTTGACTCCTTTTGTTCAGGAATCATTTGATGTTAATAAATCTGTATATGAGAAGATAAACTTCTGGTATAATTACAGGATGGTAAACAATGTGATAAAGAATAACAACCAGATAAAGACTATCTTCATCGAATAATTCAGCAAACAGGAAAAGAAAACTTCAAGATTCATTTTCAACTTCAAACCTGATCACAAAGATTACAGTCCATTCGATGGGACGACACATTCCCTATTTATTGTCCTTTTCCAATGTTGATCAACCAGATAAAGACTATCTTCATCGAATAATTCAGCAAACAGGAAAAGAAAACTTCAAGATTCTTTTTCATAACCAGATAAAGACTATCTTCATCGAATAATTCAGCAAACAGGAAAAGAAAACTTCAAGATTAATTTTCAACTTCAAACCTGATCACAAAGATTACAGTCCATTCGATGGGACGACACATTCCCTATTTATTGTCCTTTTCCAATGTTGATCATCCAATCATACTGAACCACACAATTCAGCAATGTAATTGCACAAATCACACCTTTATGTGGTGAGAACATTTTTGGGGGTGTTATAAGATTCCATAACTGTGTGCAAATTGTGAAGCATTCCATATCTATAACTATATATATATATATATACAGTACGTGTATATATTTACACATATCAAAATTGGAATGACACAGGAGATTTGCAAGTTTAAGTTCACCATCAGTCATGGGATGTTTATGTAAAATGTTGTATTTACCGGGGTAATTAGTAATTTTGAGAATATATTTATGAAGCTCTATTCTGTACATTCTACCAGTGCTTAGAGAATGGACACAATTTTATGTTCTCCAATGTCAAAATTAATCATATGTAAATTATTAGGGGCTTATTCGCCATTCTAGGCCTGATTGCCGTCATAGTAAAATTACTAAAATGGACTTGAAATCAATATTTTTAAGAGAATGATCTATGACTTGAATATTTCATAAAAAATAATGTAATACATCGTTTATTCACTTCATTCAGATCTTCAGACACCGCATAATTTGTGAAGTCATATATAGAAATATATGAACCATTTTGTTATTGATTTATTCACACAAGTAAGCACTAGATGTAAGCAGTAAGTATATGTACCGCTATCTACTGGCATGACTTTGAGTACAGTAAACTACACTCGCTTTGTGGATATTGACCGGATAACATATATTTACATACTAATTCAATTTTAGAATTGTAACTGAAATCTTGTAACAGCATGGCACAAATAGTCATCTGAACATGTGTTGTATATTGAAAAATTATTTAGGTAAATATTAACTCATTTGCTTGACTTCAATTTTCAATTTATCAATTCATTGATTACTGTGTTTGAAGTATGGTGTAGCGAGAATTTCAAGTCTTGAACATGACTTGATGAACGTTCTAAATTAAAAAATTATCAAAATGAATTTGTTTGAAAAATAACACAAGTTCCACAGCAATATTATACAGAGAATCGATCACACTATTTCAGAAGTTATAAAACTATTAATAACAATTAATGGCTGAATGTTAAATTAAGTGAATATCACAAGTCTTTTTGCATTTGATTTTAGATAATCCGTATTTCCGTTTTCCGTCTTTGAAAAAAAAATACGTAGGCGTATTGCATAGTAAACGTAGCCATGTGTACATATGTAACAGCTGATTTCAATCAGATTGACTTAACATGAACTTAACACCGTCTCAGTAGTTCGTCACAATCGAAAATTTGATCGTGAATTCGGTATTTTGCAAATTCTTTCAAAATACTTCCAGGTAAAGGAAAAAAATGCATATGGTCTCTATACACACACCAAAGATTAATAGATCCTATATTGGGTCCATTCTCTCGTAAAAATATCGATTTGGGTCCACTATCGGCCATTTCGGTAATTCAACTCTAACGACAATCGGGCCGCGATTCGCAAATGAAAAATTAATTTAAAATTCGTAAACCACTAATATTTTACATATGATACAATTAGGCATTGAAAAACATATATGTGGGTCAATTCTCTGAAAATAATGCCAATTTATATTATAATTGAGCCCCATTTTTCTTCGTTTCGGTATTTCCAAGTCTGCTTCACCTGTGGTCCGTTTCAGTAAATATTACAGACTTTGCCGAAATAAAAACAAGCTACATAATTGTTCATTTTAAACATGACAACTGCCGACCACACGTATCTAAAAGTGTTATTGTTGATATCATCTGAATATATTGCCGTAGTTATCTGTCACTTCGATTGTAAACCCCCTGCCAAAGTCATGGAAGAATCGACCAATCAAATTGGTTTAACGTTTGATTTCCGTAATCTTGCAGTTACCTCCCTTACAACAGTAAATACGTTCCAA
>NW_022982838.1:0-28758 GCF_902652985.1 Pecten maximus
AGGGGTAAATTCAACCCAAAGTTGGGAGATGTACCAAATTGGGATTTAGGAGAAATTTTAATGATTTTTCGGGCTATCCCACATAATCTGGGAAGGTTGACATCTGAAATGTCCAATTAATTATAAGCTTGCTTTATATCAACAACCAAATAATATTAGTGTCAGGAGAAGTGATATTTACCCTAGAGCAAGGTGTCATGTTCTTTCAGCTGTTTTTAATACAGTCATTTGTACATGAACAAGTGGCTAATATTTTAAACACTGTTTTTTACATGAACCTGTGGCTAATATTTTGAACACTGTTTTGTACATGAATCTGTGTCTAATAGTTTGAATACTGTTTTGTACATGAACCTGTGTCATAGTTTGAACACTGTTTTGTACATGAACCTGTGTCTAATAGTTTGAACACTGTTTTGTACATGAACCTGTGTCATAGTTTGAACACTGTTTTGTACATGAACCTGTGTCATAGTTTGAACACTGTTTTGTACACGAACTTGTATGTGATAGTTTGAACACTGTTTTGTACATGAACTTGTGTCTAATAGTTTGAACACTGTTTTGTACATGAACCTGTGTCATAGTTTGAACACTGTTTTGTACATGAACCTGTGTCATAATTTGAACACTGTTTTGTACATGAACTTGTATGTGATAGTTTGAACACTGTTTTGTACACGAACCTGTGTATAATAGTTTGAACACTGTTTTGTACATCAGACTGTGAACCAGACCAGTTCAACTGTTCCGAGTATTGTGTACCACTACACTGGCGATGTGACCGATACATTGATTGTGAAGGAGAAGTGGATGAAGCTGGTTGTGGTATGTACATATAAACATGGCTACGTACAAGAGTTTAGTGTTTAGGTTTATGGTAGCAGTGTACAGTAAAAATGCCCAATTCTGAAAAATATGGCGCATGTTTTAGATATGTGAACATTGCCAGTTAACCTTACATCCCAGCTGGCAGACATACGTTGAAAAAACGTTTCTTAAACGTACCACGAATCGTTGCACAAACGTTTCATACAAACGTTTGATTCACGTAAGTTTGTCCATTGGAAAGACGTCATCCTAACGTTACACAAACACGTTACTTAAACGTTTTTCTCACGTTATATACACGTATTTTTTCCGTGATTGGAACGTTGCACAAACGTGATTGAATGTGCAGTTGACGTTTCTCAAACGATTAAGTAACGTTATTATTCTTCAATTACGTTTCTACAACATTAATGCAACGTTAATATAACGTTTCTGCAACATTTATGTAACGTTAATATAACATTTCTGCAACATTTATGTAACGTTAATATAACATTTCCGCAACGTTTATCTACCATATATTTGACGTGTCTGCAACGTTGCATAAACGTTAAATTAGACGTTTCTCTTATTATTTCGTAACGTAGTAAAACGTTTAGGCAACGTTTTGTAATTTCTATGAAACGTTAATGTAACTTTTCTGCAACGTTTATCTGACATTTATTCGACGTTTCGGCAACATTGCATAAACGTCATTTAGTTGAAATTAGACTTCATACAGAAAAAAATCGTCACGAAATGAAATCTTTCTTCAATTCTGGTGAAATGAATGGATCGCCACGTTGTATTTCACTTCACGTCTTTTTTCACGCTGTGCTACGTTTTCCAGTGTACACCAATGTAACCTTTTATACAAAACATGACATGCTATATATTTTAGTGACAACACTTTATTTATTATTTGATATCCAGTATTTTCCTCGTTTCACACAGACTCGTCTTCACTGCTCGTCACACTGTCGTGGATTTCCTCTGAAACAAAAATTATAAACATCGATACCTTACAATTTTTCTTGTTTTTTTGTTTTTGTTTTTTGTTTCGCATTTTAAATAAATAAAATCTATAGTTCCCGTTCTTATTCAGAGGGATAGACGCGGAACTATCGTTTTAATAGGTTGTCTAGAATGATTATCAACTTACACTCAAGAATTCTTTGTAAGGTAATATGATTGATTAGATCGTACAATTTTGTGAATACAAGTGAGGTATGCATTTGATGGGCGCTGCCATTTTGTGCTTAGTCACATGATCTAAGTCACGTGCCTTAATTGTACGTGTATATTGAAATGGTTTTGTAGCATTTTTAATAATTCAATACACGGAAAGGATATTTCGAAACACTTGTATGGCATTTGATATAGCATAGTCAATTTTAATGAACATGTATAAGTATTTACAGTTCGAATAGCTACGGTAAAACACGTGTGTACACCCACACCAACCTAGCTCATCACACATTATAGTAAACTTTTTACGAAGTATCCGCACGTAGAATTAATTAACAAGTTAAAATTAGCATCATGCTAAATATGTTCCTCAAACCGATAGATGTCAAAAATATGAATGAAACACTTATATGTACTTACCGAGTTCTTTTAGTGACGCACGTGAGTCCGCTGTGTACTGCTCAGTTAAAGATGGAGTGAGTAGACAAAGAAATTTTAGGAGCGGGAATTTACGGCCAAAGCTTATATAATCAGCTGACCGACATATCACTGACACACATGTGGTCAGCCTCCGGACCTTACACTAATGCATTGATGGTTTGTGATGGTCCGGGTGATAATACGTACTAGTATAGCAATTATTTGTACGCCGTATATATAACAACACGAAATGTGGAAAAAATTAACTCTAAAGAGTCTTTTTGAAAGGAAAACATTTATGATGATTATGATATCATTTCACTGAAAATGTGGTAAATGCCATTCCTGGATTACGTTATAGAATTATTTTTATAATCTTCCGTGACCATATATATATATATGTATCGGAAGGACTATTGTAAATAAAATTACCGACGCAAACTATACAAGTTTAATTAAGACGACACAATTAAATCATTTTAAAACGGTTTATTTTGAGAATAAATCGTTTCCTAAACGTTAGAAAAACGTTAATCTGGCACCAGTAATACAGGAGAAATCACAAATAATTTTGATAAAAAAATAACATAAATCAGTTGCATACCTATATGCCCATCTTGCCAGGATGTTAAATATATATCTTGATGCCTTGTATGATTTAAAAAAAAACTCGATTGCAGGGTAGGACATATACGTTAGATATAATACTTATTTCGAAAACGACACGTTTTAACAACGCATGTGAAACGTTTCTTTTTATCTTTTGTAACAAAATAATCGTATTGATTTGCAACGTTAAGAAAACGTTAAGTAGACGTTACAACTAACACGGTTAATATTTCGACTTTTAGTGGGAAAACAATCGTTTCAACAACGTCTGAAAAACGTTATGTTTTAACGTAAAACATGGAATTTCTATGCTAAAAGATTACACGTTGGACAAACGTTTCATTAACGTTTAACTTTCAACTGAAGAACTGGAAAATTTACGGAAAAACGACAGCGTTTTAATCACGTTTATTGTACGTTGCAGTTTAACCATTAGAAACTGCGTTTGGCATTACAGAAATGTAACGTTAAACGAACGTTGTAGAAACGTTGAAATGCAACTGCAACGCTTGCAACCATCTATGACGTTTCTGCAACGTGTGTCTGCTAGCTGGGATATTACCTCTGATAAAGCATATATATTTGTAATCTTTACAGTATTTGCAATTTTAATACAGCTCTGAAGGATAAGTAAACTTATTTTTTCTGTGATTTTTAGAGCTGTGAATACCATGGTAACAGCTTAAAAATTTCAAAATATTTGACCCGAAATGACACAATGCTCTACACAATTTTTCTGAAACCTATTTAAAATCAAATATCTCTATCCCAAAGACAGAATTAATCTTGTTTTGACATATGTTGTAAGTTAAGTTTTCCTGCTATCTAACCTTTTCTGTGGGCTTCCATTTTTCGCTGTAGGCAGAACTAAATTTTCTGTGTAAACACACTTTCAGAAAATCCAGAAATTTAAAATCAGGAACCTGTTGATTAATTTTTGTTTTAACAAATGTGAAGCCTGTATGTACTACTTCATACTGAATATACCAATTATAGTGTACATTTATTTTTTCATTTTTTATGCATATCATAATACAGGAGTTATTTGCTTAACAAAAAAATCGTCCATGGCCAGGCTGTCTTACTGTGGCTGTCCTAATGTGGCTGACCTTATGTAGTGTGCTATGTATAGAGAAAATAGATATTATTATGTAGTTATATATAATCATATTTACATCCCTTGTTTTATTGGCCTATGTGCCGATACTAAATCTAACTGTACTATACTTAATAATTATATAACATTATGCAATAATTTGTAGTGATTTGGTCAGTGTAAAAATATAGTTATAGGTGTCCTTGATAGAAAAACTTGACCACCGGCCACTTTAGGTATACATAAATATACAATTTTTTCTGAATTTGTTAATCTTTAGACCAAGCAAATATTCACCCTGAATACAATGTCTAATTAATCTTTTTATATGTTTACTACAAAATTATGATGAATTAAAGTTTAATTCAGACTGAATAGCAATAAAATATTAGACTTGAGAATTTCAGACAACAATATATATATAGGGTACAATTTGAAAGCTATTTTGTAATTGAAGTTTGAAAATAAATAGTTAATGAAATTTTAATAAAATTGAATCAAATTCTGACTGGACAACAACACAAACCCAACTATATAGAGGATATTGAATGGTTTCCCGTTTAATATAACATATATTTCACGAGTATGACAGAATATCCATATTTTCATGAGTGCGAAGCACGAGTGAAAAATATCGAAATATTCTGTCATACGAGTGAAATATATGTTATATTTAACGGGAAACCATTCAATTTTCTTTTTATTGCATTTCATAAACTTTAAAAACAAAATTAAAAACATCGAAAAATTAATAGCGCCAAAAGTGCGGGAATCAGTAATGACGTCATTTCTTTGTGACGTTACTCCACATCAACTTGACATTTTGAAAGGACTGATCAATGCAATTTAAGCGTTTTCTGCTGTTATAGGAGAATCTGTGCATGACTAACTAACGTCAAGTGAGTATTTTGTCAAAAACTAGTCTAAAAATTTAAGAAATACAGCAAAATAACCAATTTATCTAACTCCGCTTCGGTTAGAAAAATTGGCAAGTTTCAACGATGTGAATACAAAGGTCCGCTCTGATTGGTCAAAGACGGAAAACT
The DNA here is from genome assembly GCF_902652985.1 of Pecten maximus. Taxonomy (NCBI): domain Eukaryota; kingdom Metazoa; phylum Mollusca; class Bivalvia; order Pectinida; family Pectinidae; genus Pecten; species Pecten maximus. Next base: position 5,170 of record NW_022982838.1, read on the forward strand.
TATATTTTCACTGCAAAACTTATATTTTCACTGCAAAATTGCTGCAGTGAAAATATAAGTTTTATTAGTTTGATAAATTTCTATATTTCACTGGCAAAAATGCAATGAATGATATTGCATACCTTGGACAGAGTTTTGTGATTGATGTGTTAATGTTTTGTAGGGAGGTCAGTGGAGTGTAACTTCAATACACCTTACGTCTGCGGATATATACCACACAATGGAATCGGTCTGGAACGTAAGCGTACCATGTGGACAAACGGTTTAACTGTCTTTGGCTATGACAGGCAGGCAGATAAAGAGCTCAGTCAAGGTGAGATATTGTATATGTATTAGACTCACAGTAGCTTTAGGTTTAGGCTCATAATGTCACTTAGGTTAAGGTCATAGTGTCACCTGGTTTAGACTCACAATGTCACCTGTTTTAGACTCACAATGTCACCCGGGTTAAACTCACAATGTCACCTGGTTTAGACTCATATTGTCACCAGGTTTAGACTCACAATGTCACCTGGTTTAGACTCACAATGTCACCAGGTTTAGACTCACAATGTCACCTGATTTAGACTCACAATGTCACCTGGTTTAGACTCAATGTCACCTGGTTAAGACTCACAATGTCATCTGGTTTAGACTCACAATGTCACCTGGTTTAGACTCAATGTCACCTGGTTTAGACTCACAATGCCACCTGGTTAAACTCACAATGTCACCTGGTTAAGACTCACAATGCCACCTGGTTAAACTCACAATGTCACCTGGTTAAACTCACAATGTCACCTGGTTAAACTCACAATGCCACCTGGTTAAACTCACAATGCCACCTGGTTAAACTCACAATGTCACCTGGTTAAGACTCACAATGCCACCTGGTTAAACTCACAATGTCACCTGGTTAAGACTCACAATGTCACCTGGTTAAACTCACAATGCCACCTGGTTAAACTCACAATGTCACCTGGTTAAGACTCACAATGCCACCTGGTTAAACTCACAATGTCACCTGGTTAAGACTCACAATGCCACCTGGTTAAACTCACAATGCCACCTGGTTAAACTCACAATGTCACCTGGTTAAGACTCACAATGCCACCTGGTTAAACTCACAAAGTCACCTGGTTAAGACTCACAATGCCACCTGGTTAAACTCACAATGCCACCTGGTTAAACTCACAATGTCACCTGGTTAAGACTCACAATGCTACCTGGTTAAACTCACAATGTCACCTGGTTAAGACTCACAATGCTACCTGGTTAAACTCACAATGTCACCTGGTTAAGACTCACAATGTCACCTGGTTAAGACTCACAATGCCACCTGGTTAAACTCACAATGTCACCTGGTTTAGACTCAATGTCACCTGGTTTAGACTCACAATGCCACCTGGTTAAACTCACAATGCCACCTGGTTAAACTCACAATGCCACCTGGTTAAGACTCACAATGCCACCTGGTTTAGACTCATCACCAGGGTTACACTCTGCATCACTGTTAATGTTGCGCCCAATTCTGTTGCTCGTTAGTGTATTCATGTAAAATATACATTGTTGTACTTTGTTGCAACTTCAACATTCTGATGACGTCACGTTGTTTACAGGTTCCTCGTTGTGTCTGGACTGCCTGACACAAAGGCTACGTTTTACATTTTGCAGTGTTTTTGTCAGTTTTCGATGTTTTAATTGATGAGATATAGTACAGCAACATCATTAATCAGATTTACTGTAGAATACAAACAAATTAAACTCAAACACAGGTTTGGGCCAGAAATAACCAATATTTAATGATTATGTAATGTTATGTAACAATGTACATAATATGAAGCTGTGGACAACATAGTCCACAAATTATGAAATATTGGTCTTCCAAATAAAAGCCCAAACCTGTCTAAATAGTAGTAGGTAGGATCAAAGTAGTAAGCATCATGCATAAAAAAACAAAAAGTGAAACAAATAGTACATTGAACGATTAAAATGTCACTGGTTACATCCTTATACTTGTACATCCTCACGATATTGAATTATAGGTCTGCATTGTCCAGATAGAGACACTACACAATTTCACAATAGTGATGGTCAGCCTGGTACATATAACACTTTTACTGTCCAGACCACACAGGATTGAAATAATGCACAAGTTTACATGTGGGATGTCCATAACACGTATTGTCCAAGTCTTTAAAATTTCCAATGGCAAAAGATGTACAGTTTATATACCACTGCCTATAATGTTACACACAAACAAGGATGCAGCCTATCTCTTAGTAGAACATACATTATTTAACACTGCCTTCCCCAAGGTACAGGCCACTTTGAGACGTAATGACAAGGAGGGGTCCAAATACCGTTTATAGGCATCACTACGCCAATCTCCCTGAGATTGAATGAGGTCAGCAGGTAAGCCGCATTCTAAAGCAAAAGATGCCCCGCCCCTGCGAAAGCTATGGCCCGAATATCTATCTGCATTAAACCCACAATCTTGGAGGATATCCCGTAGCTGAGAAAGGAAGGATTCATATGTTAGGGGGATGACAGTACCCTGAGACTCATAAACAAAGGCTGGACCTTGTGGATTAGCATGCCGTGTTAAGGCAAATGCCAAGGTCAAGGCCTGGGTGGGACAGAAAGGTGAACCACGGATATATGGAAGGGGGATGAGTAGACATCGTTCCTTGAACTGAATGGTTTTAGACCAGTTAATAGATAGAACAGTACCCTGGTTGGAAAGATGAACATCACTTCGACGTAAGTGTTTACCAGGTTCAAAATCTGCCCTTTCTGAAATAAACAAATTGGACTTACGAAAAAAGGAGAAAAAGGCCACTAGGCAAGCTGCCCAAAAGGTGATATGTTTAGATGAGGTCAGACAAATTTTTGAGAAAATTTTCTCCAGGATATCAAATGTGATGGGAAGTTTTGGGGTGCAGGTATCACCCATCGTTCTACGTGCTCCTTTCAAGATAGTGCTGATATAAAAGGAGTTGAGGGGATTGGGGTAATCCAACTCTTGGTGCAAAACTTTTACAACCGATAGATACTGCCTTAATGAGGAGAACGAGAGACGCTCAGACAAATATGCAATATATCGCCCCAGGTTAACCGGCGATAAGGGCACTAAAGGTATCTCTACCAGCCTACAAAACCTACTGTATGAAGACAGGTATATACTGTAAGTCTTCTGAGTAGACTTCGCGAAATTGTTCGCCCGCAGTACACCTACAGTAGTGTCAAGGTTCTTGATTAAGGTGGATGTTGACGAAGGACCCTGGGCACCTGTTCAGAAATATAGAAAAAGGAAGGGGCTGACATATGATCAAGAAAATAAAGGTATGGTATTGGTTTACCAAAGCTACCAAAAAATTGCTGAAAATGTGCAACCTCATGCAGCCGAGACACTGTGTCTACCATGATATTGTTAACACCTTTAATGTGCCGAGCAACTATATGGAAGTTGAACAGAACAGACAACCAGAACATCTGCCGTATGAGCCCCATGAGTATTGGGTTTTTGGAAGTCCCCTTGTTTAAACTGGCTACTGTAGTGGAGTTATCACTAAAAACATATACCTTCATGTTGGCCGAATAGGGGGCCCAACGATAAGCTGCCACAACTACTGAAAGTAGCTCTTTTTCATTAATATGCCAATGCATGGCTTGAGGAAAATCTTGAGGCCAGGCTGTGTAGAACCAGTCCTCCCCCCAGTGTCCCCCACCCCCAACAGAACATGCATCTGTATACAGGGCAGTGAAGGGGATGTCATTGAGTATCAATGACCTTCCATTAAACAGTGATAGGCCTGATTCCCACCATTCAATATCTTGCAACATTGGGCCCAATAACTTGATTTTGTGGCCCGGCTTTTTAAGGGCTGCCATAGAGTTAATCAAACGGCGGAGAAATACTCGCCCCCCTCGGATAACAGTGGCAGCCCATGACAGTTGTCCAACAATGGACTGGAGCTGTCGCTTAGTAGCACGTTTGCGATTACGGAAATTACAAATATCGGATCTAAGAGCTTCCAGCTTTTCTAAAGGTAATTGTAACATCATGCTGACTGAGTCAATCTGTACACCCAGAAATGTCATAACCTGAGCTGGACCATGTACCTTAGACCAATTAATAAGAAATCCTAGCTTTCTCAACAGGCTTATAAGATATGCTAGCATAGTGGAGCATTCCTCCTGAGTATCTGCACAAATGAAGAAGTCATCTAAGTAAACTACCAGATTATGGTGTCCGGCACAAGACATAATCCTACGAATGGCTTGTGTAATTCTATGAAAAATACCTGGACTTGCCTTTGCACCAAAGGGTAGCTTGGAATCATAGAAATAATTGGGTTCCCCATTAAAAACCCATTGGAGCCCTGTAACCATTTGACTATGTTCACTTATAGCTACAGATCTATAGGCTGACTTAAGGTCAACCTTAGCCATAAAACAAGCTGGGGTGAGCAGTCCAACTGCATCATCTATAGACTGAAACTTTTGTTTGTCCAGCTGTGTACAATAGTCATTAACTGCCTGTCCTGTTGGCCGGCTACAGTCATGGATGAGCCTGACACCCCCAGATGTTTTAGGGATAACCCCTATAGGGCTAATGATTAGGGGTTTAGTGGAAGTAGGGATATAATTACCATTATCTATCTCTGTCTGAACTTGTTTTGAGGCCAACTTGTAAAGGGGGCTGTGGATAGATGCAGAGGGATGATTGGGAGCCTCACAAGGAATGGGGGATGAGTTTGGATCAATAATATCAAAACCATTATTAATACCATTTAGAATAAAGGATCTATCGGAATCATTTGAGGGGAGAAGCTCATCCCAGGCCTCATAGGACAGACCATGGGTGGGGCAGTGTAATGGCTATTTATCAGATTTATGAGAATGGGCAGGATGGTTTTGCTGACACCCAGTGACCAAACAAATGTGAGCATATCTACAATTTGTCCTGTCACACCCAGAAACAGTATTGTACTTCCTACAAATTCCCTGCTTCTCTGGTTTTTGCCCCTTTTGCTTATTGATGTAAGTTGGGGGAACAGATCTAGGTTGTTTAGGCCTTAGATATACTGTTTGGAGATGAGGTACATCAGTACCCCATCGAAACTGGTCTTCAGCCTGCAGCCTTCGATATTCTCTATCGAAAAACCAGACTGATGACTGCTCATAGCAGATCAAGAGCTGATAAATACGAGTAGTGTAGGATAAGTAGTCAAACATCCTTTCCCTAGAAAGAGCTTGATTTTGCACTAGCTTGTATAAGATGGCCAAGTTTGCCACTGACCACTGTGGAACCGAGATGGATTCTAATTTGGGCTTCGATGGACCTGCTTTAAAAACTAACTGGCCCCCTTCCCTGCCCTCTGCTGACCCCAGTACCTCCTCCGATATTTGGGCACCCCTTACATTAACATAGTCAACAATGTCTAGATAGGCTGCACCCTTACCTGTGGTAGCTGCTGCGCGAAGATATATTTGAGGGTCTCTCCACGATGCCGATTCCCGAGGACAATTGTTTCCAGTAACTCTATTTTGGTTCTGGCTCATCTGCCCCAGTAGATTAGACACACTGTCCAAATAGCTGTTCACTGGCCCATGCTCACTTGATGGTGTGCCTGTGAGTCCCCTATCCCCTGATGCTGGCTGGTTTGTTGTGGTCGGCTCAGCTGATGTCTCACCTGTCGACAGGTGACATGCGAATGGCCCGGTGGGTTCCCCCTCCACTGAAGAATAGTGATTATATCCCATATTGGGGGCTTCCTTGGAACCCTGGGCTTGGATTCCTCCAGGTCTGGCAACTTGTGACAATGGGAATGTCTTAGCCACCGCTTTAAGCAAAAGCTTCTGCTGGCCAATGTGAATATTGGAGTTTGACAGATCCTTGGCCTCCAATAGGGCCAAGGCCTCCATGCACTGGAACCCTAGATCCAGCAGTAGGTTCGCTGTTCTTTCAGACAGATGTCAGACTGCTGCCCATTTTTTTACTTTCTCTGCCTCCAGTTCTTCTTTGCTGACGGCCTCATCAATACTGCAGTCCTCATTCGAGTGTGACATTGTGAGATGCAGGTTAGGAAGTGTTTTCTGCTGCCAGGACAGTCAATATCCGGTCAGAGCTGGCATCTGGACCTTACACTCACATAGTGTTTTTGAGAGTGTAACTGGGCAGGTCAGAGCACATGTACTTCACCCCTCTGCTTGGCTGCTATTGGCTAAAAACTGCTGAGCCTATGAGGTGATTGGCTAACCAAACAAATCCTCTTCCTCCAGCAGAGGGGTCCCCAAGGTCCCATTGCCCCCATCTTGACATGCCATGCTTGGCTGAGCAAAGCAGGCAGTAGGAAGAGGATGAAAGGTGACCCATGGATGACCTAACAGGTGCATGTACTGTGGCAGCCTGACATGACAAACATTTACCCCATCCTATCTTATTAATATTGTATTAATTACTTAATACCTACAAATAATATTAGCTATGGATATAGTTTAACAAAGTTAAGCATAAGAATTCTACTTTCACTTTATCATATCACCACATTCCTGATTGATGCCGGTATAGACTGTCATGGCAACGATGAAGGCCGTAGTTTTAGCAAAATATTGTATATATATCTTAAAACGTTCCATGTTATATGGTATGTCTTTGAAAATTATCTGCAAATAAAACATTTAATATAAATAGGGAGAAAGTTCTAACACCAAAAATACCATAGTTGGGCCTTTCCCTGACTCTTTAAAATCCATCAGATGCATAGGACTTTTCAGATGCATATTGACATACCATTTCCATTGATTCAAGATACCTCGCTGAAAAAAGTGATTTAGAGGTTGCACTTTGCAAAAATCAGTCACCTGACCTACTTAAATGTGCAAGTGACCTGAGAGGACTGTTGTTATACAGAGGACAATGTGTACTTTCATTTGCAATGCTTATTGAGCACATACAACATTGTAAATAGGGAAATAAAAACAAGGAAAAATAAGTGTCAAAGTTATATAAAGGTGCTTATATAATGGAGGACAACATTAACAGTGATGCGTCATGGCATCACCTGGTTTAGACTCATATTGTCACCTGGATTAGACTCATATTGTCACCAGGTTTAGACTCATATTGTCACTTGGTTTAGACTCATATTGTCACCAGGTTTAGACTCATATTGTCACCTGGTTTAGACTCATATTGTCACCTGGTTTAGACTCATATTGTCACCTGGTTTAGACTCATATTGTCACCTGGTTTAGACTCATATTGTCACCTGGTTTAGACTCATATTGTCACCAGGTTAAGACTCATATTGTCACCTGGTTTAGACTCATATTGTCTCCAGGTTTAGACTCATATTGTCACCAGGTTTAGACTCATATTGTCACCTGGTTTAGACTCATATTGTCACCTGGTTTAGACTCATATTGTCACCAGGTTAAGACTCATATTGTCACCTGGTTTAGACTCATATTGTCTCCAGGTTTAGACTCATATTGTCACCAGGTTTAGACTCATATTGTCACCTGGTTTAGACTCATATTGTCATCAGGTTTAGACTCATATTGTCACAAGGTTTAGACTCATATTGTCACCTGGTTTAGACTCATATTGTCACCTGGTTTAGACTCATATTGTCACCAGGTTTAGACTCATATTGTCACCAGGTTTAGACTCATATTGTCACCAGGTTTACTCATATTGTCACCAGGTTTAGACTCATATTGTCACCTGGTTTAGACTCATATTGTCACCTGGTTTAGACTCATATTGTCTCCAGGTTTAGACTCATATTGTCACCAGGTTTAGACTCATATTGTCATCAGGTTTAGACTCATATTGGCACCTGGTTTAGACTCATATTGTCACCTGGTTTAGACTCATATTGTCACCAGGTTTAGACTCATATTGTCACCTGGTTTAGACTCATATTGTCACCAGGTTTACTCATATTGTCTCCAGGTTTAGACTCATATTGTCACCAGGTTTAGACTCATATTGTCACCTGGTTTAGACTCATATTTTCACCAGGTTTAGACTCATATTGTCTCCAGGTTTAGACTCATATTGTCACCAGGTTTAGACTCATATTGTCACCTGGTTTAGACTCATATTGGCACCTGGTTTAGACTCATTACATCACCAGGTTTAGACTCATATTGTTACCTAGTTTAGACTCATATTGTCACCAGGTTTAGACTCATATTGTCACCAGGTTTACTCATATTGTCACCTGGTTTAGACTCATATTGTTACCTGGTTTAGACTCATATTGTTACCTGGTTTAGACTCATATTGTCACCAGGTTTAGACTCATATTGTCACCAGGTTTAGACTCATATTGTCTCCAGGTTTAGACTCATATTGTCACCAGGTTTAGACTTATGGCATCACAAGGTTTAGACTCATATTGTCACCTGGTTTAGACTCATATTGTCACCTGGTTTAGACTCATATTGTCACCAGGTTAAGACTCATATTGTCACCTGGTTTAGACTCATATTGTCACCTGGTTTAGACTCATATTGTCACCTGGTTTAGACTCATATTGTCACCTGGTTTAGACTCATATTGTCACCTGGTTTAGACTCATATTGTCACCAGGTTTAGACTTATGGCATCACCAGGTTTAGACTCATATTGTCACCTGGTTTAGACTCATATTGTCACCTGGTTTAGACTCATATTGTCACCTGGTTTAGACTCGTGGCATCACAAGGTTTAGACTCATATTGTCACCTGGTTTAGACTCATATTGTCACCAGGTTTAGACTCATATTGTTACCTGGTTTAGACTCATATTGTTACCTAGTTAGACTCATATTGTCACCAGGTTTAGACTCATATTGTTACCTGGTTTAGACTCATATTGTCACCAGGTTTAGACTCATATTGTTACCTGGTTTAGACTCATATTGTCACCAGGTTTAGACTCATATTGTCACCAGGTTTAGACTCATATTGTTACCTAGTTAGACTCATATTGTCACCAGGTTTAGACTCATATTGTTACCTGGTTTAGACTCATATTGTTACCTAGTTAGACTCATATTGTCACCAGGTTTAGACTCATATTGTTACCTAGTTAGACTCATATTGTCACCAGGTTTAGACTCATATTGTTACCTGGTTTAGACTCATATTGTTACCTAGTTAGACTCATATTGTCACCAGGTTTAGACTCATATTGTCACTAGGTTTAGACTCATATTGTCATCTGGTTTAGACTCATATTGTCTCCAGGTTTAGACTCATATTGTCTCCAGGTTTAGACTCATATTGTCTCCAGGTTTAGACTCATATTGTCTCCAGGTTTAGACTCATATTGTCACCAGGTTTAGACTCATATTGTTACCTAGTTAGACTCATATTGTCACCAGGTTTAGACTCATATTGTCACTAGGTTTAGACTCATATTGTCACCTGGTTTATACTCATATTGTCACCTGGTTTAGACTCATATTGTCACCAGGTTTAGACTCATATTGTCACCAGGTTTAGACTCATATTGTCACCAGGTTTAGACACATGGCATCACAAGGTTTAGACTCATATTGTTACCTAGTTAGACTCATATTGTCACCTGGTTTAGACTCATATTGTTACCTGGTTTAGACTCATATTGTCTCCAGGTTTAGACTCATATTGTCTCCAGGTTTAGACTCATATTGTCACCAGGTTTAGACTCATATTGTTACCTAGTTAGACTCATATTGTCACCTGGTTTAGACTCATATTGTCTCCAGGTTTAGACTCATATTGTCACCAGGTTTAGACTCATATTGTCACCTGGTTTAGACACATATTGTCACCAGGTTTAGACTCATATTGTCACCAGGTTTAGACTCATATTGTCACCTGGTTTAGACTCATATTGTCACCTGGTTTAGACTCATATTGTCACCAGGTTTAGACTCATATTGTCACCAGGTTTAGACTCATATTGTCACCAGGTTTACTCATATTGTCACCTGGTTTAGACTCATATTGTTACCTAGTTTAGACTCATATTGTCACCAGGTTTAGACTCATATTGTCACCTGTTTTAGACTCGTGGCATCACAAGGTTTAGACTCATATTGTCACCTGTTTTAGACTCGTGGCATCACAAGGTTTAGACTCATATTGTTACCTAGTTTAGACTCATATTGTCACCAGGTTTAGACTCATATTGTCACCTGTTTTAGACTCGTGGCATCACAAGGTTTAGACTCATATTGTCACCTGTTTTAGACTCGTGGCATCACAAGGTTTAGACTCATATTGTCACCTGTTTTAGACTCGTGGCATCACAAGGTTTAGACTCATATTGTTACCTAGTTTAGACTCATATTGTTACCTGGTTTAGACTCATATTGTCACCTGGTTTAGACTCATATTGTCACCTGTTTTAGACTCGTGGCATCACAAGGTTTAGACTCATATTGTCACCAGGTTTAGACTCATATTGTCACCAGGTTTAGACTCATATTGTCACCAGGTTTAGACTCATATTGTCACCAGGTTTAGACTCATATTGTCACCTGGTTTAGACTCATATTGTCACCAGGTTTACTCATATTGTCACCTGGTTTAGACTCATATTGTTACCTAGTTTAGACTCATATTGTCACCAGGTTTAGACTCATATTGTCACCTGTTTTAGACTCGTGGCATCACAAGGTTTAGACTCATATTGTCACCTGTTTTAGACTCGTGGCATCACAAGGTTTAGACTCATATTGTTACCTAGTTTAGACTCATATTGTCACCAGGTTTAGACTCATATTGTCACCTGTTTTAGACTCGTGGCATCACAAGGTTTAGACTCATATTGTCACCTGTTTTAGACTCGTGGCATCACAAGGTTTAGACTCATATTGTCACCTGTTTTAGACTCGTGGCATCACAAGGTTTAGACTCATATTGTTACCTAGTTTAGACTCATATTGTTACCTGGTTTAGACTCATATTGTCACCTGGTTTAGACTCATATTGTCACCTGTTTTAGACTCGTGGCATCACAAGGTTTAGACTCATATTGTCACCAGGTTTAGACTCATATTGTCACCAGGTTTAGACTCATATTGTCACCAGGTTTAGACTCATATTGTCACCAGGTTTAGACTCATATTGTCACCTGGTTTAGACTCATATTGTCACCTGGTTTAGACTCATATTGTCACCTGGTTTAGACTCATATTGTCACCAGGTTTAGACTCATATTGTCATCTGGTTTAGACTCATATTGTCACCTGGTTTAGACTCATATTGTCACCAGGTTTAGACTCATATTGTCACCTGTTTTAGACTCATATTGTCTCCAGGTTTAGACTCATATTGTTACCTAGTTAGACTCATATTGTCACCAGGTTTAGACTCATATTGTCTCCAGGTTTAGACTCATATTGTCACCTGGTTTAGACTCATATTGTCACCTGTTTTAGACTCATATTGTCTCCAGGTTTAGACTCATATTGTTACCTAGTTAGACTCATATTGTCACCTGGTTTAGACTCATATTGTCACCAGGTTTAGACTCATATTGTCACCTGGTTTAGACTCATATTGTCACCTGGTTTAGACTCATATTGTCACCTGGTTTAGACTCATATTGTCACCAGGTTTACTCATATTGTCACCAGGTTTAGACTGATATTGTCACCAGGTTTAGACACATATTGTCACAAGGTTTAGACTCATATTGTCACCAGGTTTAGACTCATATTGTCACAAGGTTTAGATCTAGACTCATATTGTCACCTGGTTTAGACTCATATTGTCACCTGGTTTAGACTCATATTGTCACCTGGTTTAGACTCATATTGTCACCTGGTTTAGACTTATATTGTCACCAGGTTTAGACTCATATTGTCACCTGGTTTAGACTCATATTGTCACCTGGTTTAGACTCATATTGTCACCTGGTTTAGACTCATATTGTCACCAGGTTTAGACTCATATTGTCACCAGGTTTAGACTCATATTGTTACCTAGTTTAGACTCATATTGTCACCAGGTTTAGACTCATATTGTCACCTGGTTTAGACTCATATTGTCACCAGGTTTAGACTCATATTGTCACTTGGTTTAGACTCATATTGTCACCTGGTTTAGACTCATATTGTCACCTGGTTTAGACTCATATTGTCACTTGGTTTAGACTCATATTGTCACCAGGTTTAGACTCATATTGTCACCAGGTTTAGACTCATATTGTCACCAGGTTTAGACTCATATTGTCACCTGGTTTAGACTCATATTGTCACCTGGTTTAGACTCATATTGTCACCAGGTTTAGACTCATGGCATTACCAGGGTTAGACTTGCCTATATTTTACTAGACAGACAGTTGTCTAGTAATCAACATTCTATTTACACCGTGTCTCTTGAAAGAAATCGGTTGGTAAGCAATTAAATGTGAAAATATTGGATAAAAGTTGATATGTAAGTTTAAAAGGTTCAGAAAAGAGGTATCATTTTGAGGAATTAATTGTCCCCAACTAATCAAAACTTCTTTTTGTTGTGGCTTAAGATACCAATGAGTGTAAGCCTAAACTGATCAATAAAGTAATACGAATGCTGTATTATGTAGAAGACAACATAAAGTTTTGTTTGTGTGTAACAGATTACTTTCTGGGCCAGTCTGGAGAGGTACTTCCATCACAGATGTCTATGCGGTCACCATGGATGGCTGTGAGTGAACCATCTTGCTTACAGTTTTTCTACCTGGGGAATATGGAGAGTCTAGAAGTGACTGATAACAACGGTGGAACATTTAACGACACAACATTCGCCTCACCAAGAGATTGGAGACAAGGCCAGGTAATCAATGCTTATCAGTAGGTTAGATAAATGACCTTGACCTAATTCAAGGTTACATGGGTAACTATGGTTACTTGATAGGACATATATATGCTATAGACAAATATCTACTGTATAGATAATAAAGTATAACAGTCCATGTGATATGTCTACTGTACAGATAATAAAGTATAACAGTCCATGTGATACGTCTACTGTATAGATAATAAAGTATAACAGTCCGTGTGATATGTCTACTGTACAGATAATAAAGTATAACAGTCCATGTGATATGTCTACTGTATAAATAATAAAGTATAACAGTCCATGTGATATGTCTACTGTACAGATAATAAAGTATAACTGTCCATGTGATATGTCTACTGTATAGATAATAAAGTATAACAGTCCGTGTGATATGTCTACTGTATAGATAATAAAGTATAACAGTCCGTGTGATATGTCTACTGTACAGATAATAAAGTATAACAGTCCATGTGATCTGTCTACTGTATAGATAATAAAGTATAACAGTCCGTGTGATATGTCTACTGTATAGATAATAAAGTATAACAGTCCGTGTGATATGTCTACTGTACAGATAATAAAGTATAACAGTCCATGTGATATGTCTACTGTACAGATAATAAAGTATAACAGTCCGTGTGATATGTCTACTGTACAGATAATAAAGTATAACAGTCCGTGTGATATGTCTACTGTACAGATAATAAAGTATAACAGTCCGTGTGATATGTCTACTGTACAGATAATAAAGTATAACAGTCCGTGTGATATGTCTACTGTACAGATAATAAAGTATAACAGTCCGTGTGATATGTCTACTGTACAGATAATAAAGTATAACAGTCCGTGTGATATGTCTACTGTATAGATAATAAAGTATAACAGTCCGTGTGATATGTCTACTGTACAGATAATAAAGTATAACAGTCCATGTGATATGTCTACTGTACAGATAATAAAGTATAACAGTCCATGTGATATGTCTACTGTATAGATATATCATAATAAAGTATAACAGTCCGTGTGATATGTCTACTGTATAGATATATCATAATAAAGTATAACAGTCTGTGTGATATGTCTACTGTATAGATAATAAAGTATAACAGTCCGTGTGATATGTCTACTGTATAGATAATAAAGTATAACAGTCCGTGTGATATGTCTACTGTACAGATAATAAAGTATAACAGTCCATGTGATATGTCTACTGTATAGATATATCATAATAAAGTATAACAGTCCGTGTGATATGTCTACTGTATAGATATATCATAATAAAGTATAACAGTCCGTGTGATATGTCTACTGTATAGATAATAAAGTATAACTGTCCATGTGATATGTCTACTGTATAGATAATAAAGTATAACAGTCCGTGTGATATGTCTACTGTATAGATAATAAAGTATAACAGTCCGTGTGATATGTCTACTGTACAGATAATAAAGTATAACAGTCCATGTGATCTGTCTACTGTATAGATAATAAAGTATAACAGTCCATGTGATATGTCTACTGTACAGATAATAAAGTATAACAGTCCGTGTGATATGTCTACTGTATAGATAATAAAGTATAACCGTCTGTGTGATATGTCTACTGTACAGATAATAAAGTATAACAGTCCATGTGATATGTCTACTGTATAGATAATAAAGTATAACAGTCCGTGTGATATGTCTACTGTACAGATAATAAAGTATAACAGTCCGTGTGATATGTCTACTGTATAGATAATAAAGTATAACAGTCCATGTGATATGTCTACTGTACAGATAATAAAGTATAACAGTCCATGTGATATGTCTACTGTACAGATAATAAAGTATAACAGTCCATGTGATATGTCTACTGTACAGATAATAAAGTATAACAGTCCGTGTGATATGTCTACTGTACAGATAATAAAGTATAACAGTCCATGTGATATGTCTACTGTATAGATATATCATAATAAAGTATAACAGTCCATGTGATATGTCTACTGTACAGATAATAATGTATAACTGTCCATGTGATATGTCTACTGTACAGATAATAAAGTATAACAGTCCATGTGATATGTCTACTGTACAGATAATAAAGTATAACAGTCCATGTGATATGTCTACTGTATAGATAATAAAGTATAACAGTCCGTGTGATATGTCTACTGTATAGATAATAAAGTATAACAGTCCGTGTGATATGTCTACTGTATAGATAATAAAGTATATATATAACAGCTATTCCATGTGATATGTCTACTGTACAGATAATAAAGTATAACAGTCCATGTGATATGTCTACTGTACAGATAATAAAGTATAACAGTCCGTGTGATATGTCTACTGTACAGATAATAAAGTATAACAGTCCATGTGATATGTCTACTGTACAGATAATAAAGTATAACAGTCCATGTGATATGTCTACTGTACAGATAATAAAGTATAACAGTCCGTGTGATATGTCTACTGTACAGATAATAAAGTATAACCGTCCGTTTGATATGTCTACTGTACAGATAATAAAGTATAACAGTTCATGTGATATGTCTACTGTACAGATAATAAAGTATAACAGTCCATGTGATATGTCTACTGTATAGAAAATAAAGTATAACAGCTAGTCCATGTGATATGTCTACTGTATAGATAATAAAGTATAACAATCCATGTGATATGTCTACTGTACAGATAATAAAGTATAACAGTCCATGTGATATGTCTACTGTACAGATAATAAAGTATAACAGTCCATGTGATATGTCTACTGTATAGATAATAAAGTATAACAGTCCATGTGATATGTCTACTGTATAGATAATAAAGTATAACAGTCCATGTGATATGTCTACTGTACAGATAATAAAGTATAACAGTCCATGTGATATGTCTACTGTATAGATAATAAAGTATAACAGTCCGTGTGATATGTCTACTGTATAGATAATAAAGTATAACAGTCCGTGTGATATGTCTACTGTATAGATAATAAAGTATATATATAACAGCTATTCCATGTGATATGTCTACTGTACAGATAATAAAGTATAACAGTCCGTGTGATATATGTCTACTGTATAGATAATAAAGTATAACAGTCCGTGTGATATGTCTACTGTATAGATAATAAAGTATAACAGTCCATGTGTGATATGTCTACTGTACAGATAATAAAGTATAACAGTCCATGTGATATGTCTACTGTATAGATAATAAAGTATAACAGTCCATGTGATATATCTACTGTATAGATAATAAAGTATAACAGTCCGTGTGATATGTCTACTGTACAGATAATACAGTATAACAGTCCATGTGATCTGTCTACTGTACAGATAATAAAGTATAACAGTCCGTGTGATATGTCTACTGTACAGATAATAAAGTATAACAGTCCATGTGATATGTCTACTGTATAAATAATAAAGTATAACAGTCCATGTGATCTGTCTACTGTACAGATAATAAAGTATAACAGTCCATGTGATTTGTCTACTGTATAGATATTAAAGTATAACAGCTATTCCATGTGATATGTCTACTGTATAAATAAAACATTATAACAGTCCATGTGATATGATATCTCTTTGTTGGTTACAGTTTAATGTAATGAATGATTTTGATGTGACATTCACCATAAGACCAAGTGCTGACGAGGACTACCATTTCTTTGGACTGGACGGTGTTTCTCTAACTCCAGGATATTGTCCTGAGGCTATAGGTAATTGCTTGATTTATTTTCAATATTTCAATTCAAAATTTAAACCAGAACTCCATGCTTAACATTGATCTGCATTGACTTTAGTAACATTTAATTTTAAATGTTCAATAAAACAGTATTTACATATATTGGAACCCTTACTATAACCAGAATGCTCAAGATTTAAGTTATCTGAACTGGAGAGTTACAAAGACCTTTGTATATAGCCACTGTGTTTTTACTGTCGTTTTGTGCCATTCGCCATGCATAAACATTTCACATTTTAAATTTTTTTTTTAATTTTCACCAATGGGATAATGCCCAGATTCCTTGGTTTATAAGCTAAGTACCCCTCGTAATGAAGATGTGTTGGGGTGGGCCTATACTGGATTTAGTGTGTCTGTCAGCACAATTTTATACTGCCTGCTCCTTCCATGATTATACAAACATTGCACACGTTATTCATGACATGTGTCACCCTGAAAGCCATTGATACATAAGTGTAAATAAGTATACATAATGTACATTGAATGGTTTTCAACTGAGTTGATATTCAAGCTTTTTGTAATGAAAGTATTGATAGTGATGTCATTTAAAAGAAATTGTGTCTTTCTCACAAATTGATGGTGTTACTTTCATAGTAACATTTCTTGTCTGTATGTGGGGGAGTGCTTTGCCATAATCAATTAAATATACTCAATTAAATGTAATCAATTGAGAAATGCAGGCTCACATGAAGGCCTGTTGTAGAAAAAGATTTTTTTTTCATAACTAAAAATGAATTTAAACATGCTATTTTGTAGATTGTGTTGATGGCGGTTATTACTGTAACTCCAGTGGCATCTGTATCCCTAAGTCTGCTACGTGTGATGGAGTCAAAGACTGTGAAGATGGTTCTGATGAGCTTTGTGGTAAAATTCTCTAATTACTACTTTTTGTAAAATAAAGGAATTCTCGATAGAGCTGTATATGGCAATTAGTCATCTACCAGTAATATTGCCTACAATTTCCCCAAAAATAACAAAAAACTTTTACAGTTTTTATCAGGAATTCAACCCTTTACCACAAATGGGCCCCCTTTGTCAGAATTATCAAATTGAATGCTAAAACAAGTATACTATGGGAAGGGGCTTACACGTTTAGCAAGAGGGCTTATTTGAGGATAAGTAGGGTAATTAACTTAACTTTTAGCAAGAGGGCTCATTTGAGAATAAATATGTTAATTAACCCATACCGAAATAAAGCACACTAAAGTATACTTTTATGCTACTTTAAGTATACACTTTTTCCTACTTTTTTGAAAAAGTACCAAAAAAGTATACTTTTTTTGTACTTTTCTGGACTTAGAAATTTTTCAGAGTACTTTTTCTGTACTAAATTTGGACTCTGAAATTTCTCAGAGTACTTTTTTTGTACTTTTCTGGACTTAGAAACTTTTCAGGGTACTTTTTCTGTACTTTATTTGGACTCTGAAATTTTTCAGAGTACTTTTTTTGTACTTATTCTGGACTTAGAAATTTTTCAGGGTACTTTTTCTGTACTTTATTTGGACTCTGAAATTTTTCAGAGTACTTTTTTTGTACTTATTCTGGACTTAGAAATTTTTCAGGGTACTTTTTCTGTACTTTATTTGGACTCTGAAATTTTTCAGAGTACTTTTTTTGTGCTAAAATCTGACTTAGAATTTTTTTGAAAGATTGTGAAAATATGGATGTACTTTTTTCCTACTTTTTTGGGACTTAGAATTTTTCAGCTAATGCCATTGTGCTTTTTTTGTACTTATTATGGACTTAGAATATTTTCAGACATTGCAAGGGGTTATAGCATATTAATATTTTCAAACTTAAATCTGACTTTTTCAGTCGACTACAAATCTAAGACTAAAAAAATAATACCCAGGATTAACCACAACAAATATCTATCAAATAAGATACAGAAAATTATCATTTGGTAATATCAAATGTTTTTGATCTCGTTTTTTATTGTTGTTTTTTTTTGTCTTTTTTATGTTCTAAAAATACTTTTCATACTTTGATCAGTACCACAGAAATTTATCTAAAAATAATTAAAATTCAACAATTATTATCATAAGTATTTCACTTCAATGTACTTTGTTAGTAAGGTTCACACATTTTAACGGTGATTTCTTTGTCACTTTTCGTTTGTATTTCCATATGCATCTCAGAAGTAATAAACTTCACATTGATGAATGTTACTATACGTTCATGTGACGAACGTCAAAACTTAGCTCTATACAAATTTTGTTCCAGATCGTTCTTTGAAGTTACAGTATTTTGGCTTTAATTATAAACTCTTTAACGGAGTTTAAAACATTTCGTTTATCCAAACGTTAACCTCTACCAAATCGGGGATCACTCTACGAACACACATGTGCCCGTGCCTGTAATACGCTTTTAATTCATTCAAATGAAATTAAAATCACCTGCTCTTTGTCTGCATATCATATACTTGCTGGATATACGTGGTTTTAAGATTACATCTGATAATTGCACCCGAAATCACGTCGTGTTCTGTCAAAATATTCACCGATATACTCATATAAACATGTGTAATACTGATATAGTCACTCGGACGCTTCTTTGTAAAACGTATATTGAAGTCAAGCGCTGTGATGATCTCGATCTCGATATGGCTTGACTGACAACAAACAGGCATGATCAAGGAACAATATTCCGGTATTTAAATCAGAATTACATCGCATTCATTGAAATGGTGAAAGTGAACACAAAAAGAAAACTTTAATTTGTCTGATATTTATTTAGCAAGATCGTACGATAATTCGGACAACGACACAATGTAGCTGTACTCTAATCTGTTGTAGAATGATCTCGTAGGAGTGTTGTGTGTACAAATAAAATACTCTATTGTATACAAAAATCAAGATCAATACTAAGATCTATCATAACTATTTTAATTGATATAGTAGACGGCTTGAATAACTGCAACACCAAGATCGATCAAAAATATTTCAACTGTTTTAAACTAAATCTTGAAACCTGTGTGTTAAGCTAACAAAGCGATCAGGATATAAGCTTATGCTTAACGTCGTACCGAAAGTTAATTTCACCTGTGGTGTTAATTAATATAAGCGACAGTCGACTGTAATGGCAAATCATACCTAGCTTTATTGTTTATTGGAGTTACCTGTGTACCTCCCGTCTCACCTGTACACATTGCCCCTCTTAGACTAAGTCTTATGCCCGCGGCGTTAATTATAACAATTTATATTGTCAAGCTTGACTGCCTTTCACTACGATCAGATCACAGGTGCCTACCCTCATCTAAACAAAACATCCGGATTACATAACAGGTACTGACGAGGCTTATACCTGTGTCAGATTACCATCGGTCGGTTCACCTATGACCTCGGGGCCGTGACCTCGTTTGTTTACTTCGGTTTACGGAATCTACCGAGATTTGACGAGTTCGCTTCGTGCGATCTTTTTGTGCAATGTCCAAGCTTTAAATGCTGAAGTAGTAATACAAAAAGTATGGAACAATAGAGGTTAAGGAAGTAGAATATAAAAAAACAAGTAATAAAAGTATGAAATCGATACAGTAGATCTCCGACAAAACTTTTTTTTATCCCATGATGCAACAAACAGCGAGATTTTAGCGGGAAGTCTGATAGCCATGTTTGAATTTCACCGGATGTTTATTTACGGAAGAAACATAAACAAACACGATTTTGATATAGAATAGCCCAAAAACGAAATTCATTTTCTTGCCTAACTGAAGAAGATCGACTATCTGTCAGTAAGTGGCCAAAGAATATCAGCTTTCTTGTTGTTTTTGGCGACAAATGCTCATTTTCACCCGAAAATATCACAGATATCGCGACCAGGTAAGTTTACAATTTTATTATTTAAATCTATTTCGTCTTCTGCACGTTCCTACATCGTTTCACATTATATAGGTGAATAGGGGCCTACACATGTTAATATTAATACTTGATTACTTCGTGTTTCAGGGTTTTCATAATGAATTCATCACCGATTACAGTTTACACGACCCGAGTTTAATTAACAAAGAACTGCTATCCACGTGTGTTTCAATCGTAAGTATTCAATTTACAGATTTATGCTACCACACGCCTGGGATTTTATAAGCATCCTGATTGATAGCACCCAAATATTGAGAACAAGAAGAATTTTATTTCTTTATTGACGAACTTCGACGTAGTTATATTGCATTTTTATTTCTGTCACGTAACGGTAAATTCGTAATATCTTTACTACATATTTCATGCATTTTGACAAATTTCCAATTAATTTTTATGACTTCGTTTTTCAATGGAATTTATTGAAATTTCACTTACATGTAAAGAATTATTTGCTTATTCATCTGATAATATTTACAGATTTTTTTGTAGTTGATTTCAAGAGATATTGCATGTTAAAAATTTCAAAAAAATAGCAATGACATTTTTAAGTTAGAATATAAGAACGAAAGTAACGTCACATTTCGGGCAACATGTGTATATCTATCTATTTTAGGGAACATATGTAAAAACATCGGTAAATGAGCTAATAATTGTCTACTATAGTATATGGAATTTGAAGAAAATACATTCAAAAACGAAGTCAATAAAATCCATTGAAAATTTGTTGTATGTCATGATCATGATCAATTCACAAAAAAATGATCTCAAGAAATGATTGTGAATAAAAAAAATCTGTGTTTTGGAGTATTTAGATAGTTAATTGCATAATTTAAGATGTAACAAACTGTCAGAGAATTCTTGAGTAGCTTGATTTTTATTAAAGTACTCATCCTTATAATTAAAAGTTTTATGTTGTAGCTTTAAACTTGTATACCTGTGGCTAGCTTTTCTTGATAAAAAGACTTTCAAGCAGACATGCATGTAATAAATGACAGTAAAGTGATCAGGTGCATATATAAGGAAAATTATCTACATTTTTATATTAAATAAATCTTCACAATTATTCTAATTTTTGATATAAAAAATATTCTAAAATTTTCTCTTTCTTCCAACAGATTATGCAGTACATTCTGAAGTGAGGGAAAGCTTAAAGATATTGCATTGTGGTCCGAATTGAGGGCAATGATTCACATAAAGCAAAAAAGGAATGAAGAGAATCAAGACATTTTATTTTTCGAATTCACACTTACTTGGATTTGACCAGTTTAAGCAAGCAACATTATGCATATACCATACTTCATTGTATTCAGTATGCATTTATGCATTGTTTTTTATTTACATTTTTTTTGTTGTGTTTCCTCAAGAGGAATTATGATTCGACAATTTTTACATATATATGATATAAAATTGTGTTTTCCTGCTTGAAAAAAATATTAGAATAATTTATCAAAAGTTATTGCCCTTATACATAGATGTCCATCTGTAAATCCTTAACCTCACCCTTAAACAAATTTCGAGCTTATTAGATCAAGACTTTGCTATGGCATATGCATGAAATTATACTCAGTGGAATTGTGATTGGATAACTAATCTTGTATTTCAATGTTTGTTTTCACTTGATACAATTGTGCATTTCTCTTAGGAATGGGACTGATGTATGTATTGTTTAAGCATGCAGTATTCTCATTTAAGCTTATCTCCTATATTTTCAGAACTAATTTCCTACGCCATTAAATTAAATCCCTTTTTTTGGTAATTTTTTCCTACTTTTTCAGTACTTTTTTTTTATACTTTTTCAGTACAAATTTCCTACTTTTTTAGTACTATTTTCCTACTTTTCTAGTACTTTTTTCCTACTTTTCCACTACTTTTTCAGTACTAATATCCTACCTTATTGGTACTTTTTTCCTACTTTTTCAGTCCTAATTTCCTTCTTTTCAATACCATTTTCCTACTTTTTTGATACTTTTTTAGTACTATTTTCCTACTTTTCTAGTACTTTTTTCCTACTTTTTCAGTACTAATTTCCTACCTTATTGGTACTTTTTTCCTACTTTTTCAGTACTAATTTCCTGCTTTTTCTGTACCATTTTCATACCTTTTTTGTACTTTTTCAAGCCAATTTGTTGCAGTACTTTTTTTTGTACTTTTGTACTTTTTTTGTACTTTATGGACTTGCCTGTAAAAGTACTAAAAAAGTATAAAAGCACAAAAAAAGTACACCATCAATTTGGCCCTGCGCACTTTATACTATTATTGTACTTTTAATGTACTTTTTCTGTACTATATTTGTGCTTTTTCTGTACTTAATGAAAACAATAAAATGTACTAAAGGTATACTTTTGTTAGACTTTTTTTGTACTTTTGTACTTTTTTTGACTCAATTTGGAACCGTGTTGGAATATCGGTTCCAAATTGAGTCAAAAAAAGCATACTTTTTCTATGCTTTTTTAGTACTTTTTTCCCATACTTTTTCTGTACTTTATTTCGGTGTGGGAACATTAACGATGAATATGATAGTATAATTCACCTGACCTTCCCGGTTGTTTGATAATATACGTATATCATGTGAAAAAGAATTATCACTGAATATCATTTAACAACTTAAAACACATCTGTTTGACCAACAGACACTTCAATCAGCTGTGATTTTGAGCATCCTTTTATCTGTGGGTACACATTCATTGGCATGGTGTGGCAACAAGCTCATCCACTTCATCTGCCTGACCAGGATCATACATTCGGAAACGAGACATATAAAAACTACTCAGGTAACATATATCACATCTACCTCTCAGGTAATCATGTAGATATAATACCTACCTCTCAGGTAATCATGTAGATATAATACCTACCTCTCAGGTAATCATGTAGATATAGATCATACCTACCTCTCAGGTAATGATGTAGATATAATACCTACCTCTCAGGTAATCATGTAGATATAATACCTACATCTCAGGTAATCATGTAGATATAATACCTACCTCTCAGGTAATCATGTAGATATAATACCTACATCTCAGGTAATCATGTAGATATAATACCTACCTCTCAGGTAATCATGTAGATATAATACCTACCTCTCAGGTAATCATGTAGATATAGATCATACCTACCTCTCAGGTAATCATGTAGATATAATACCTACCTCTCCGGTAATCATGTAGATATAATACCTACCTCTCAGGTAATCATGTGA
>NW_022982838.1:29258-99551 GCF_902652985.1 Pecten maximus
TCAAATACAGATACAGTAGATATCCAGACACACAATCATAAGTTATCTACAGATACAGTAGATATCCAGACACACAATCGTAAGTTATCTACAGATACAGTAGATATCCTGACACACAATCATAAGTTATCTACAGATACAGTAGATATCCTGACAGACAATCGTAAGTTATATACAGATACAGTAGATATCCTGACACACAATCGTAAGTTATATACAGATACAGTAGATATCCTGACAGACAATCATAAGTTATCTACAGATACAGTAGATATCCAGACACACAATCGTAAGTTATCTACAGATACAGTAGATATCCTGACAGACAATCATAAGTTATATACAGATACGGTAGATATCCAGACACACAATCGTAAGTTATCTACAGATACATTAGATATCCTGACAGACAATCATAAGTTATATACAGATACAGTAGATATCCTGACAGACAATCGTAAGTTATCTACAGATACGGTAGATATCCTGACAGACAATCATAAGTTATATACAGATAAGATGGATATTCTGACAGATATTCGTAAGTTATATACAGATACAGTAGATATCCTGACAGACACTCATAAGAAATCTTGAGATACAGCGGATATTCTGACAAAGGAGCATACTTAGTGATTAACATGTCAAATCATCAAAGTTCAACCTGCTCTAAAGACACATTTTTGATAAGTACATCATGTGATGGTAGTAGTGTGATCTGCGATATCTTGTTTATTCAGCTTTGAAAATATTTTCTGTAGCAAATATGTACAAATAAAGCATTATCATGATAAATTACTGAATTTTGTTTTCATTTCAGGTATCTTTGAGTGCACGTTTGAATTGGAAAATGATACAGCTTGTTGGCTTATGCAAAGTGATAGTGATGACTGGGATTGGACGAGATATTATGTGAGATTATTGGAGTTACAGATGATAACCAGCATGTAGTTATACATCTGATACTTACTCCAAACCTTTTTCAGGTTATTTATACCCTCCAAATAGTTACAGGAGGTAGTAATGTGTGCAGACCAACCATGATTTAAGCTTGTGTACAAGGTATCTCCTGAACCCCTCAACAGATTTAGTTCATATTCACACCATAGCATCTCAGGTCTCCGCTAGATTAGATTTTGGTGGTTATCGGTCAAGGTCAAAGGTCACACTTGACCAATTTTGAAATAATAATGTTTTCTTAATGTTGGGGATGGGGGTATATCTATATGAGCCTTTGCTCACAATGCAGTTGGTTTTATTTTACAATGTTTAATATTTGATTTTGGACTGTGTTTTTTAGTTATAGTGTGTTTTGGTTTTATTTTACAGTGTTTAACATTTGATTTTGGACTGTGTTATTTAGTTATCGTGTGTTTTGGTTTTATTTTAGTGTTTTACTTTTGATGTTTTAGATATCAACACCATCCATTGGCACTGGTCCACAAGCTGCCTATGAAGGAGACTGGTACTTTTACTATGAAACAAGTTTTGATGTTTTTGAAAATGACAGTGCTGTTTTGCACACAGGGCCTGTCTCTATAGGTAAGCCATAACCCTACTTAAGTATTAAAAACCCTGTCCACCAATCAGCCGTCGCTGTTAGCGTACCAATCGGCCTTCGCTGTCAGCGTACCAATCGGCCTTCGCTGTCAGCGTACCAATCGGCCGTCGCTGTCAGCGTACCAATCGGCCGTCGCTGTCAGCGTACCAATCGGCCGTCGCTGTCAGCGTACCAATCGGCCGTCGCTGTCAGCGTACCAATCGGCCGTCGCTGTCAGCATCAACATTTCTGTTAAACTCTGAATTTGTCATTAAGTACACATACCCTATTATAATGGCACCTTGAATATACTTGTATCTATATAACCATCCCAACACACATTTTAGATTCAGAATTTTAACAAAAAGTTACTATTAATTGGCCCATGTTATAGCTTTCTATTTAGCTTGGGGTTGAGTTTATTTCCTTACAAAGTAATTGGGTGTCATAAATATGAATAGCAAACTTCAGCTGTTGAAATTTAATATGGCTTCCTCTAGGTCATTTATTAGGTCACCTTAAGGGACCTACTGGATCACATTTGTCTGGCATTGTGAGGTACGTGCCATTCATTACATTTTCAAATTCTTCTCAATAACAAAATATCCCAAGGTCATGATATTGGGCCAGTAACATGCTGGGATGAAGGGCTACAAATGGTGCTCAGATCAATGACTTTAATCTAATTTCAAGGTCAAAGAGGTCAAATGTTTTCAAATCTTCAAAGGGCTACAAAGTTCGTTCAAATGAATGACCTTGACCCTCATTGGTTGATAAATATTTTTAGGTCACCTGCTCAACATCCAGCCGTTCGGCATCATTTTTTTCCTTTAAGCAACTTCTTCTCAATAACCAAGATGCCTAGGGACATGACACTGGGCCTGTAGCATGCTAGGGTGAAGGGCTTCCAAGTTTATTAAAATGAATGACCTTGACTTTTATTCAAGGTCACATGGGTCAAATAGGAAAAAACAAAATTTAACAACATCTTCTCAATAACCAAGAGGTCTAGAGACTTGATATTGGGCCTGTAGCATACTGGGATGAAGGGCTAGCAAGTTTGTTGAAATAAATTACCTTTACCTTCATTCAAGGTCACAGGGGTAGAACATGCTAAAATCTTTAAACAATTTCTTCTCAATAACCAAGAGGCCTAGAGACTTGATATTGGGTCTGTAGCATGTTTGAGTGAAGGCCTACCAAGTTTGTTAAAATGAATTACCTTGATTTTCAAGGTCACTAAGGTCAAATAGCCTAAAATCTTCAAACAACTTCTTCTCAATAACCAAGAGGCCTACGGACTTTATATTAGGCCTATGGCATACTGGGGTAAAGATCGAGCTACCAAGTTGGTCTAAATATATAACCTACATTTAAGGTCACAGGGGTCAAATAGGTTTAAATATTCAAACAACTTCTTCTCAATAAGAAAGAGGCCTAGGGACTTGATATTGGGCTTGTAACATGCTGGGTTAAAGCGCTACTAAGTTTGTTCAAATGACCTAGACCTTCATTCAAGGTCACAAAGGTCAACTAGGCTTAACAATGATTTCTCAATAGCAAAGAGACCTGATATTTGGCCAATTGTATACTGGAATGAACGACTAGAAATTTTATTGACTACTCTTTTATTTGAATAAAGTGGATATCAGCATAGTATCTTCAGAAATGACCTAAATCGAATTCAAAGTTGCTGTAGAACCAGGTGAGCCCATTTGGCCTCTTGTGTTATAACATATTGAAGTAAAATTGATCAGATTTAAACAAGGAGTAAAGTTACCTGTGGTTAAGGTCAGCCAAAGAGATAAAAAGACACGTGCACTGGGACATGGATATAGGTACAGTCTGATATCTTTTAGGAGACAAATATTTTTTTATGACATTCTGAAGCCAAGTTGGCTGAAAGTCGAATGAGCAAAGATTGAAATCATAGGGTCAAAGGTCAGTGTCAAATTTATATCTATTAACTGATAAACAATTTGTTATGACATTAGGAAGCAAAGTTGGTCTTAAATAAACAAGTACTCTACTGGCCAAAGTTCAAGGTCACTTGGTCAAAGGTCTTGGTCATTTTTTTTTAACATTTTGCTTTTACATCAAGCTAGAGATCCAAGAGGCCTAGGGCCATAATATTGGAATAGAAGCATGCTGGGATGGAGGGCTATCAAGTGTCTTGAAGTGAACTAATATCAAGGTCAAAAGGGTGTAAATGTTTTGAAATATTTCATGTCTTCTCAAAAACCAAGAAGCCAAGGGTTATGACATAATTCAGTTAGCTTACTCAAAGGAATGACTACAAAATATATTCAAATGAACAAACCTTTATCTACTTTTATGTGTCAAGTTTAAACGAAAAACATCTATCAGTACACTCAAGAACTCAGGTGACCGATAAGGCCCATGGGCCTCTTGTTTTTTTAATATGTGTCGTAAATTCAAAGAAATTTTCCAGATATACCTTTGACAAAATAATGGTATATGTTGTTAATAGACATTGTCATGTAACATTCTGTGTTTGATTTAAGTGTGACGTTTGGGTGACTCTCCCTTGTCACCTTCATCAGACAAAAGGATTTGATATTTTGTCTGATGAAGATGACTGTGTAGTCATTTAAATGTCACTCTCAAACCTAAACCAGTTGTTACACGGAAGTCTTTTTATGCTTACCAACCTGAAGATCATGTTTCATTACATCTAAACCTGCCATGGACAAGATGTTACCAGTGGTATATTGCAATGCTATTTGTATAAGTTGATGGAATTGTCTTTTGTAGAGAATTCAAGCTGTCTGTACTTCTATAATCACATGTACGGCGAAACCATGGGCAGTCTGACGATTTATTCAGAGGTGAACAACTCAAGGACTGAACTGTGGAGGAGATCTGGCAGCCATGGGGAAACGTGGTACATCATAAGTGTCGACATTCCACCTGGCAACCAAGATGTGAGTTCCTATATATAGTTAGTTATTGGTTTTACCGCCTACATCACTCCGCCTATTGCAAGGTTTCGTCTCACCGACTATAGTCAGTGTTCTGTCGGCCTTAGTTACTGGTATACGGCCTACATCACTCCACCTATTGCTGTTTTCGTCTCACCGACTATAGTCAGTGTCTGTCGCCTTAGTTAGTTACTGGTTTACCGCCTACATCACTCAACCTATTGCTAGGTTTTGTTTCACCGACTATAGTCAGTGTTCTGTCGGCTATAGTTATACCCCCGCAATAAAGTTAGGGGGGTATGCTGGAATCAGGTTGTCTGTCCGTCCGTCCTTCCATCTGTCTGTAGACACATATTGTCCGGACAATTCCTCCTAAACCGATGGGTCGATTCCAATGAAACTTCACACAAATATAGAGGACCATGTGTAGATGTGCATGCCACTTTCTTTTTCTCAAAATTATGGTTGCTATGGCAACTGGTCACTGAATTCTCTTTATTGTGAACAACACATATTTCAGACATTCTGAATTTCTGAAATATCGGCAAGCACGGGTTACCTTAGTTAGCCTCTAATTAACAGTTCCAATTCACCATTGACTCATGCAGATTGCAGGGGTATTAGTCAGCCATTCTGGCAACAGTTCTAGTAGGTTACTGGTTTACCGCCTACATCACTCCACCTATTAATAGTTTCGTCTCACCAACTATAGTTAGTGTTCTGTCAGCCTTAGTTAGTTACTGGTTTACCGCCTACATTACTCCACCTATTAATAGTTTTGTCTCACTGACTATAGTCAATGTTCTGTCGGCTATAGTTAAAATTAGTTACTGGTTTACCGCCTACATCTCTCCACCTATTAATAGTTTCGTCTCACCGACTATAGTCAGTGTTCTGTTGGCTTTATTTAGTTACTGGTTTACCGCCTACATCACTCCACCTATTAATAGATTCGTCTCATCGACTATAGTCAGTGTTCTGTCGTCCTTAGTTACTTACTGGTTTACCGCCTACATCACTCCACCTATTAATAGTTTCGTCTCACCGACTATAGTCAGTGTTCTGTTGGCTTTATTTAGTTACTGGTTTACCGCCTACATCACTCCACCTATTAATAGTTTCGTCTCACCGACTATAGTCAATGTTCTGTCGGCCTTAGTTAGTTACTGGTTTACCGCCTACATCACTCCACCTATTGCTAGGTTTCGTCTCACCAACTATAGTCAGTGTTCTGTCGGCCTTAGTTAGTTACTGGTTTACCGCCTACATCATTCTACCTATTAGTAGTTTCGTCTCACCGACTATAGTCAGTGTTCTGTCGGCCATAGTTAGTTACTGGTTTACCGCCTACATCATTCCACCTATTAATAGTTTCGTCTCACCGACTATAGTCAGTGTTCTGTCGGCCATAGTTAGTTACTGGTTTACCGCCTACATCATTCCACCTATTGCTAGTTTCGTCTCACCGACTATAGTCAGTGTTCTGTCAGCCATAGTTAGTTACTGGTTTACCGCCTACATCATTCCACCTATTGCTAGTTTCGTCTCACCGACTATAGTCAGTGTTCTGTCGGCCATAGTTAGTTACTGGTTTACCGCCTACATCATTCCACCTATTAATAGTTTCGTCTCACCGACTATAGTCAGTGTTCTGTCGGCCATAGTTAGTTACTGGTTTACCGCCTACATCATTCCACCTATTAAAAGTTTCGTCTCACCGACTATAGTCAGTGTTCTGTCGGTCTTATATCACTCAACCTATCACTAGGTTTTAAGTCGGCCTAAGTCAGTTACTGGTTTACAGCCAGCATCACTCAACCTATCGCTAGGTTTTAAGTCGGCCTAAGTCAGTTACTGGTTTACCGCCTACATGACTTATTTCTAGGGCTTATTGACTGACTATAGTCAGTGTTGTGTGAGTTTTTACATCAATTGAATGCATGTGACTGAATTAACTTGGAATAGAATATGCATTAAGAGTTCATCCTCAATTTTGACTTTCCATGGCAACAGATTTGTTTCCCTCAACATATTTTTTTAAACTTGATTAATTCATACCATAGTATAGATCAAAGCTACACATAATAGTCAAAAGTTATAAGAATGTTTTAGAGATTTTGCTTTTTTGAGAAAATGCTATAGGATGATATTATAGTAGACAATGTATAGGTTTATAATATCGGTCAGAATGGTAATGTTACCTAACTGTTAAATAACTACATTATGCTCAGATTAGTGTCAGAATATGGTTATCATTGATTAATGGGTCAACGGTCACACACCAAAAATTATGATGCATAGAAGTGCAATGTGTGCTTCTTAGAATATATGTGTGATTATATCATGCTGGCAAATAGAAATAGGATTTTTTTTATGAATAATATAAAAATGTTTGGAACACAATTTTTACGATAAGGGAGTACATATCATTTTAAATTAATAACATATCCTGACAACTTTTCAACAGATTTGGTTAATATAGAATATGAATGTAGAGAGGGTCATTTTATATCTTTCAGCTGCTTTCTAGTTTAGGAACTAACACAATATCTAAATAAAAATACTTAAAGAGTTCAGTTGTTTGCTGAATTTTGATATGAAAATCGCAATGACATACAAATCCTTAATTTTAAATTCTTTAAAAAATCATCTTGCTCACTGAGAGGACATCCTACCAGTAGTTAGCTTTGTGATTTGATGTCACTTTGTTTGTTTTCCACAGATCGTCATGGAAGCTTTGGATGGAGAAGGCTATAGAAGTGATATAGCCATTGACTCTGTTGTACTTATAGATGGAGAGTGTCCACGAGGTACGGATTGGTTAATGTAGATGTAATGGGATGGAGTAATGAAAAATACCCTGCTTACGCTGGGCCTCAAATTGGCAACTTCAGTAGCTCTCCGAGTTGATGTCCTACTTCTAGGCTAAAGGGAAATTCCAACAAGCCTGAGCTTGTAAGATGGCCTGTAGGTCTCTCTACTTTTTATCCTACTCCCTCCTTCACAAAGTTTTTGCCCCTGAAGACAACAACAGTCTTTACACATGGAGTGGTCAATGGTGCGAGTCTGTAATAGGAAGGAGAAAGAAATATATATTGTGCCTGCATGCACTGGAGTTAATCTAGACCTATTCAAGTATTTCTCAAATGCTATTGAATAAAAAGATACCACACACACACTGTATTCCCTGCAAAACAAAAACAAAAAAAACAAAAAATCCCCAAACTGAGAACATTTCAATAAACAATTTCAGATCATGTTTTTGGACTATCTTGGACTATCTAATGCTCTCCTAGTCCTGGCTGTTGAATCAATTTAGAGGCATGTGCTCTCTGCACTGACCGTTCTAATTGAAAATTAGCCCATATGAAAATGAGCTGTATTTCAAATTCAAGGATTGATTCTTGATAACTCTGGAAGATATAAACCCAAAATATCTTGTTTTCCAGAACCTGTAAAGAACAAGACTAGCCAAGACATCCAGGAATATCGTCTTGTTGGTGGTGACACCACGAGTTTTGGCAGATTAGAAATAGCAACAAACAATTATTCCTTCCAGGCAATTTGTATCTCGGGCTGGACAGACGCTAACTCCGAAGTGATGTGTCGTCAACTTGGATTTGGGTGAGAAATATATCACCTTAAAATGGCCACTTGGCCTGAAAACATTTATAAAACACAACTACCTTTATGATTATACCCCCCGTAGTGAAGTTAGGGGCGGTATACTGGAATCTGCCCGTCCGTCTGTCTGTCCATCCGTCGTCCCATAATCTTGTCCGGACAATTCCTATTAAAGTACTATCTGCATCCTGACTTTATTTTTGCGATAATGCACTTTTCCAAATGGCCCGCCCACTTCTGATTGGTTGAGGCTTGTCCGGACAAGTACTACTAAGTACAAAACGGATTTTAACCATACTGCATGAAGTCAGGCTCAATTAAAATAAACACAAGTCAATTAACAATGTTATCAGTGTTAAATATTTGTTACCGAACCGATGTACAATTGCAGTATTGGATGGTGTATAATCATGTATATTTATAAATTGGAGCTGGTTTTGGATCGATTGGTGTCTTAATATTGTCATTCATAAAATGTTATAACTGACTAGATTAGATATGATTACACTCACCAATAGCCAACTCAAATATAGACGCCCACGGGGGTATTAGTTATCCCTTGGGATACACCTCTAGTTTTACCTTTTTAGGTCACCTGAGACGAAGTTTCAGTTGACCTATTGTGATAGCCTTTTGTGTGGTCAAATATGCTAAAATCTTTAAATGACTTTTTCTTGATAACCAAAAAGCCCAATAAACCAATATTAAGGCTCTTGCATGCTGTGATGAAGGGCTACCAAGTTCGCCCAAATGGATGACTTTGACCTTCATGCAAGGTCACAGGGGCCAAATATGCTAAAATATAAACTCAGGTGAATGTTAAGGCCCATGGGCCTCTTGTTTGAATAATAATAAAAACTTCACAGTGTCTGGTACAGATATAGAAAAATAATGAAACTTGAAACAAAATAAAGGCCTTCTGGGGTAGAAAAATTATTTATAAAGCATCTGAATATTTGAGATGGAATCGCTTATGCTTTACAAATTGGAGTGTTTCCAGTTTCTTTATTTTTTAACCAACCATGGTGGGCTATTCAAATCACCTGCTTCTGTGGTCCCTCCATCCCTCCGCAAACAATTCTTGTTATCGATATTTCTCAGAAAGAACTGAAAGGAAGCGTTCTCAAATTCCATATGTAAGTTCCCCTTGGTGCCTAATTGTGCATATTGCATTTAAGGACAGATTGGAAAACAACATGCCAACAGGTGGCAATCTTGGATTTCGACAATTGAAGTTTGTATCGCAATATCTCAGAAAGAACAAAAGGGATCTTTCTCATATTTTATGTGCATGTTTTCTTTGGTCCCTAGTTAAGCATATTAAATTTTGGGACTGATCGAAAAACAACATGGCGACAGGTGGCCATCTTAGATTTTGACAATTGAAGTTTGTTATCACTATTTCTCTGGAAAATTTTGAAGGGATCTGTCTCATATTTCATATGTAGGTTCCCCTTGGTCCGTAGTTGTCTGTATTGGATTTTGGAACCGATCAGAAAACAACATGGTCAACAGGTGGCCATCTTGGAATTTGACAATTGCAGGTTGCTCCTGCTACATGTATATCATGTAATATAAAGTTATTAAATGTTTTGAAAGAAGAGTGATAGAAGTGAGAAGAAGAGAAAAGATCAGTCTTTCATTTGACTGATATGGATCATTCAATGGTCTGGGATTTCTTATTACAAACATATATACATGTATGAAACGCATGCCTCATGTCACAAACTCACTATGTGACTATCACTACAGAACAGTTATTTGTTATGACACCACAACCTGCAAGTTTTGTGTAACTGATGAATGTAGATTATCATTATATACACTAAATTTAGCTTTTTTATTGTTACTAAGACCATGTAGCTATTGGTAGATTATTAGCTGTAGTTTAAGCATACAATATATGTATGTACTACATTCAAATTGATATGTTAGGTATTTTTTGGTTTAATGATAATTTTTTTCATATTTGATTGCAGCCCCCATGGCATAAATGCACGTACTTACACATTCGGAGAGTACGGAAGAATTAGATCTACGATAAATGAATTTGTGATCAACTCATTTTCCTGCAATGGCACAGAGAAGATGCTTTCAGAGTGTAACATCACAAATTCTGTTTGCTCCGCTTCCAACCAAGTTGCCATAGCATGTTCAAACACTGGTAATATTTGTTCGCTTCATTACATAAGGATAGATTTAATTTAATCTAACAAATTAGTTAAATTAGATAACTGGGATTAGATAACCTGCAATTCACAATCAGTTTATTGGTAGAAAGCACATTCAGGAGGATAGATGGATTGTTGATAGATGGCGGTAGAATAATGTATCCTTTTCTGGTTCAAATTTGATTTACTCTGATTTAAACTATTATTAATAAATTAGCACCATATTGCTTATAAAACTTGATATCTGATGATGAATAACATCAATGTGAGCTAGCAACAGAGACTAAGATCACATAATCAGACATCATTATGCTTTGTGTCATGCAGTTCATTTTAAATCAATCATATAATATGCATGTTAACTTAAACAATTTCTGTGACAGCTTGTTTCGCTGGTGAGAAAGCATGCATCTCCCCAATGACTTCAATAATACCTGATGATGCCACCTGTATCATGGAAGAGAAATGGTGTGATGGTGTTATAGACTGTCCCAATGTTGAGGATGAGAACTACTGTGGTAATTATTTTTGTTATTTCCCCTGATCTACATTGGATATTAAGTTGTTATCTCCCCTAATCTACTATGTTTATTATTTTGTTATCTCCCCTGATCTATTGTGGTAATTATGTTGTTATCTCCCCTGATCTATTGTGGATATTATGTTATCTCCCCTGATATACAGTGGTAATGTTGTTATCTCCCCTGATATACAGTGGTAATGTTGTTATCTCCCCTGATCTACAGTGGTAATTATGTTATCCCCCTGATCTATTACGGTAATTATGTTGTAACCTCCCCTGATCTATTATGGTAATTATGTTGTTATCTCCCCTAATCTACTATGTTTATTATTTTGTTATCTCCCCTAATCTATTATGGTAATTATGTTGTAACCTCCCCTAATCTATTATGGTAATTATGTTGTTATCTCCCCTGATCTATTTTGGTAATTATGTTGTTATCTCCCCTGATCTATTATGGTTATTATGTTGTAACCTTCCCTGATCTATTATGGTAATTATGTTGTTATCTCCCCTGATCTACATTGGAAATTGTTGTTATCTCCCCTGGTCTACAGTGGTAATTATGTTGTTATCTCCCCTGATCTACTGTGGATATTATGTTTGTTATCTCCCCTGATCTACTGTGGTAATTATGTTGTTATCTCCCCTGATCTACTGTGGTAGTTATGTTGTTATCTCCCCTGATCTACTGTGGTAGTTATGTTGTTATCTCCCCTGATCTACTGTGGTAGTTATGTTGTTATCTCCCCTGATCTACTGTGGTAATTATGTTGTTATCTCCCCTGATCTACTGTGGTAGTTATGTTGTTATCTCCCCTGATCTACACTGGTAATTCTGATGTTATCTCCCCTGATCTACACTGGTAATTCTGATGTTACCCCCCTGATCTACTGTGGTTATTATGTTTGTTATATTTCCTGATTTGCTGTGGTTATTTTGTTGTTATCTCCCCTGATCTACTGTGATAGTTATGTTATCTCCCCTGATCTGCTGTGGTAATTATGTTGATATCTCCCCTGATCTAGTGTGGCAATTATGTTGTTATCTCCCCTGATCTACTGTGGTAATTATGTTGTTATCTCCCCTGATCTAGTGTGGCAATTATGTTGTTATCTCCCCTGATCTACTGTGGTAATTATGTTGTTATCTCCCCTGATCTACTGTGGTAATTATGTTATCTCCCCTGATCTAGTGTAGTAGTTATGTTATCTCCCCTGATCTACTGTGGTAATTATGTTGTTATCTCCCCTGATCTACTGTGGTAATTATGTTGTTATCTCCCCTGATCTACTGTGGTAATTATGTTATCTCCCCTGATCTACTGTGGTAATTATGTTATCTCCCCTGATCTAGTGTGGCAATTATGTTATCTCCCCTGATCTAGTGTGGCAATTATGTTATCTCCCCTGATCTAGTGTGGCAATTATGTTATCTCCCCTGATCTACAGTGGCAATTATGTTATTTCCCCTGATCTACTGTGGTTATTATGTTGTTATCTCCCCTGATCTACAGTGGCAATTATGTTATCTCCCCTGATCTAGTGTGGCAATTATGTTATCTCCCCTGATCTACAGTGGCAATTATGTTATCTCCCCTGATCTACTGTGGTTATTATGTTGTTATCTCCCCTGATCTACTGTGGTAATTATGTTATCTCCCCTGATCTAGTGTGGCAATTATGTTATCTCCCCTGATCTACAGTGGCAATTATGTTATCTCCCCTGATCTACTGTGGTAATTATGTTATCTCCCCTGATCTAGTGTAGTAGTTATGTTATCTCCCCTGATCTACTGTGGTAATTATGTTGTTATCTCCCCTGATCTACTGTGGTAATTATGTTGTTATCTCCCCTGATCTACTGTGGTAATTATGTTATCTCCCCTGATCTACTGTGGTAATTATGTTATCTCCCCTGATCTAGTGTGGCAATTATGTTATCTCCCCTGATCTAGTGTGGCAATTATGTTATCTCCCCTGATCTAGTGTGGCAATTATGTTATCTCCCCTGATCTACAGTGGCAATTATGTTATTTCCCCTGATCTACTGTGGTTATTATGTTGTTATCTCCCCTGATCTACAGTGGCAATTATGTTATCTCCCCTGATCTAGTGTGGCAATTATGTTATCTCCCCTGATCTACAGTGGCAATTATGTTATCTCCCCTGATCTACTGTGGTTATTATGTTGTTATCTCCCCTGATCTACTGTGGTAATTATGTTATCTCCCCTGATCTAGTGTGGCAATTATGTTATCTCCCCTGATCTACAGTGGCAATTATGTTATCTCCCCTGATCTACTGTGGTTATTATGTTGTTATCTCCCCTGATCTACAGTGGTAATTATGTTATTTCCCCTGATCTACTGTGGTAATTGTTTGTTATTTCCCCTGATCTACTGTGGTAATTGTTTGTTATTTCCCCTGATCTACTGTGGTAATTGTTTGTTATTTCCCCTAATTTACTATGGTAATTATGGTGTTATTTCCCCTGATCTACTGTGGTTATTATGTTTGTTATTTCACAAGATTTACTAATAATGGTGATAATGTTGTGTTCTCCTCTGATTTACTATGGTAAGTGTGTTGTTATCTGCACTTGTTACTGTTTTGTAATTATGTTGTTATTTTCCAATACAATTTTGTTGTAATCTTGCTTATTTATAGTATGCGTGAAATGTTTTCTCACTTTGTAGGTCATCTGAGACAAAGTCACAGTCTCAGGTAACCTTAATAAATGGCCTTTTGTCCATCGTCATGTGTCATCTGTTGTCCATCATGTGTTTGTAAACAATATGTATTTTTGACTTCCTTTTAGAAATACGCTGAAGAAATTTCATTGCAATTTTGCTGAAACCTTCAATAATCAAAGGGGCCTGAGGGACGGGCCAAAAGGGGTCAAATTGACTGAAATCTCAAAAAAAAAATCTTTTAAAGACGCAAATAAGGCAGAAAAAATTAAATATTCTTGGTAGATGGAAGAGTCTAAAGGTGGTTTACCAAAATTGTGAATATCATTTCCCTTGGGGCTCATATTTCCCTCTTGAGAAGTGGAAAAGTTAACTATAGTTTTTATAGAGAAATAACATTTTTGAGCATGATTTGTTAAATTGCTACTGGTACTAATACAAACTTGGTTAGAATTACAATTGTATCATTATGGGACGGAAGTTTAATGGTATGCATATGTTGGTTGTGACTGACCCCCAGGGGCTGATGGGCAGAACTGTTCAGGCCCATGAGCCTCTTATTTTACATTTGATTTTATACATTTATATTTACAAATATTATATAACACCCAACAACAATTTACATCTGCAAAGGCTTTGTTGAGAATGAAAATGACTCAAATAATTGGTTTGACTATGAAGAGAATTTAATGCATTAAAAATGTACCACATATCATAATACATGTACATGGGAATCTGTTTCTACCAGACAATACAAACATGTTGAGGACTCTGTTTCTACCAGACAATACAAACATCTCAAGGACTCTGTTTCTGCCAAACGCTACAAAAATGTCAAGAATTCTTCCTCTTCAAGACAATGCCAAACAAATAATAAATATTTATGACTCTATACACCTGTTTGTTAATTGTAGCCAACTGCAGCAGTGACCAGTATGAGTGTGACCACCATAGGTGTGTACCTTTATCTCAGCGCTGTGATGGTACCAACGATTGCGGAGATTGGTCCGATGAACACTTTTGCAGTCAGTAGATTGTTCATTTTTCTTTTCATACTGATTAATTCACAAACTTTTTAAAATAAATGCTATATTGAAATTTACAACAGTGGACTCTGTCTAAACCGGACACCCTTTGGGACCACATAATAAAGCAGGTTTATAGAGTGTTCCAGATTGTAGAGATTCTGCTTCTATATCATTGTTGAATGCAAAAAAAAAAAATATTAGATAAAGATATATTATAAAGAAGTGTATAGGGATAATAGATATGAAATTATGGGATATGACGTAGGTTATTGCCTGATGCTTTGTCAAAAACAACTTTGGTAGAAACTTAAAGGATAGAAAGCACCCAGTATAAATATTCATATGTGTATAAGTATTCATGCCTACACTTGTATATAAACTATATAATAGATATATATCATGTTTTGTTTTTTATGAGATAGACAAATTTTAAATAGATGTAGACACAATAATATACATTCTGTGTCGTTAAATATCTATTGTTTTCTATCTCAGTCCGGGTTAATGAGGATTACACAGTAGAGGCTGATCACCATGGAGATTGGAGCAACATTTGCTCACCTGGTAACGACGAAATCCTGGCAGGATATCTATGTGCCCTTGCCACTGCAGGGTAAGTTTAGTTCCTGTTAACTGTTCTTTTGTAAACATAATCGTATCAAAGGTCAGATGGGGTTGTTGTAATTGCCTTTGTCTATGTGGCAGTTCCCTTGTTTCCATTTTCTCAAAATATCTTGAGCCAATTCCTCTCTTATCTATTATACCCCCTATAATCTTCGAAGTTTTAGTTCATTTCTTCTTCCCAGAAAGGAGGGTGTGGGTGGTATTAATTAGCAATCTTGGAATTGCTATACAGGTCTGTAGGTACCTCAAAGTTCAAGGTCTCTGTTACTATCAATTGAAAATTAGTTCGAAACAATATAAAGACTCCTTTAAGCTGATTCCTTCAAATGTTACTTTTCCCAGAAAGTATTCTCATCAGATTGATTGACATGCCTGTTGGTGAAGATACTATAAAAGAATATTGCT
This sequence comes from Pecten maximus, assembly GCF_902652985.1. Taxonomy (NCBI): domain Eukaryota; kingdom Metazoa; phylum Mollusca; class Bivalvia; order Pectinida; family Pectinidae; genus Pecten; species Pecten maximus. The sequence continues at coordinate 44,809 of NW_022982838.1, forward strand.
GCACGTTGTTAGTAGATTTATCTATCTACGTTCTTACATATAATTACTGTTCTGGATTATTTTGCCAGATACTGTTTTAAATCATGATAATTGATGATGATGGGGTATTCAAATTGCTCTTCATCCCTGGTCCAATATTTGTCCATCCGTCTGTAAACAATAATTGTTATTGCTATTTCTTGAGAAATACTGGAAGCAGTTTTCTCCAACTTCATAGCTTCCCTTGGTCCCAAGTTGTGTCCATTTGGTTTTGAGTCTGATCAAAAACCAAAATGGCCAACCATCAAATATCTTTAATTTCGACATTTGAAGTTAAGTGTTATCACTATTTCTTGAGAAGTACAGGGAGGATTTGTCACAAGCTTCATGTGTAGGTTGATTCTTCCTTAGTTGTGTCAGGTGTCCGGTGTCCGGTCTGATCCAGAAACTAAAATGACTGACAGTGGAAGTTTAGTATTGCTATTTCTGATTCACAGAAAGTTCTTCATGGATCTCTCTTTGATTTCATAAAATTATGTAGGTTCTCGTTGTTATGAAATAATTGAAGTAGAGAAAAGATCTGTCTTACATAGAACCCATCCCCCTGGGATATGTTGTTAATGTACAACACAAGCTGAATCACATATACAAGCTGAATCACATCAACATGTATCCCTGAGATCGGTTTTGCTTTGTGATACCTTGTTTATTTGATATTGATTGTGAATTAGGAAGATATTTATTGATTTATGTTGACAGGTCATTTCTATCGTTCCCAACTTCTACAATTAGCAGTAACAGCACAGTAACTGTTACTTACAAGACGGACAATCAGGGTGTCATCCGTAGTCACAGCATACAACCTACCTCAGGGTAAGCTCCTCGTCTGATCACTGTACTATAATAAAAATCACTGTACAATAATACATGATAATCATACAACCTATGACTGGGTAAGCTCGGGCTCGTCTAATCGCTGTACAATAATAAAAATCACTGTACGATAATACATGATAATCATACAACCTATGACCGGGTAAGCTCGGGCTCGTCTAATCGCTGTACAATAATAAAAATAACTGTACAATAATACATGATAATCATACAACCTATGACCGGGTAAGCTCGGGCTCGTCTAATCGCTGTACAATAATAAAAATCACTGTACGATAATACATAATAATCATACGTCTCATACAACCTACAACAAGGTAAGCTCCTCATCTAATCACTGTACGATAATCCATTATAATTATACGTCTCATACAACCTACAAGGTAAGCTCCTCGACTAATCACTGTATGATAATATATTATAATTATACGTCTCATACAACCTACAAGGTAAGCTCCTCGACTAATCACTGTACGATAATCCATTATAATTATACGTCTCATACAACCTACAACAAGGTAAGCTCCTCGTCTAATCACTGTACGATAATATATTATAATTATACGTCTCATACAACCTACAACAAGGTAAGCTCCTCGTCTAATCACTGTACGATAATCCATTATAATTATATGTCTCATACAACCTACAACAAGGTAAGCTCCTCGTCTAATCACTGTACGATAATCCATTATAATTATACGTCTCGTACAGCCTACAACAAGGTAATTAGCTCCTCGCTTGATCACTGTACAATAATACATTATAATCATTATCCGTTAAGCAATTGACATATCAAAAATTGAATTATTTGATGACTTTAAATGAATACCATATCTAAGTAACATGTATTTGAATGATGTGGGAATACAAAAAATCATGACTCTCAGGTGGGAAGGTCAAAAGTATAAATTGACCATGGCTGTCATTTGAGAATGTCAATTTTTTTCCTTTTTTTTTATCCCCGCCCAATGAAGTTGCTCAAGTTTGATTATAGGCATATTCCACACCTATTAATGAGGCTGCTGATTGGCTGATTGCTTTCTGCACAATATCTTTTGAAGGAATGATCAAATTTTGATGAAACTTGCTTGGTAGACTTATTACCTTAACCCCTCGCTCAAGTTTTTATTATCGGAGACTTATTACCTTAACCCCTCACTCAAGTTTTTATTATCGGAGACTTATTACCTAAATACCTCGCTCAAGTTTTTATTATCAGCATATGCCACGCATATTTAATGAGGCTGCTGTAATCTGATTAGCTGATAGCTTTCCGCACCATATCTTTTAAAGGAATGATTAGAGTTGATGAATAATCGCTTGGTAGACTTGTTACTGATTATGTTGATGACTGAACACAAATACACGTAATGATTCTAAATGTTTTGTGATGTGTTTGATGTTTTTTATGCATGTTGCCCACTTTAATTTCATGTAATACAATATTGCATGGGCAGGGGATCTTGATGACTATGTCCTTGTTTTTTCAGTGCCTGTGTTGTATTGAAACTTGAGTGTCAACCACAAGGTAAACATTTTATATGAGTGTGTTATTAATCCTCAGAGTTAGACTTTAGTAACTTTATAGATAAGCAAAATGTACAAGCATTAGTAGAGGGTGTATTAGAAATCATCAAATATATGTATTTATTACATTTTACCAGTGAAATATCAAAAAATAATCTTTCCATAAAAGCGTAGTAATCTGGGTTAATTTGATGGGACTTTTATCAAATAATTATATTTTGAGAATATAATGGCAACTTACAGATTACATATCTAAGTCAAACAATTGATTGAAATTTTTTTTTTTATCAGTTTTTATATTTTTATGGATTTTTTGCACTTTGGACTATGATTTGTCACGTAGGATTGTCTAGACATGAAAGCTGTATATACAAACATCAAAATAGGCCTAGTTAGCATACAGGGAAGGTTTTTCATCGAAAAAAATATATAATTAACAGAATATGTAACAGTGTTTTCAGTAATACCAAATGTATTTCACTCATGTGGATATTATTTAATTTAAATATACATGGTGTTACTGAAAACACTGTTAGATATCCTCTATGGATTTTGTAGCAAGACAGTGATTGGAAATATATTCCATCTTGGATTTCGGTAGTTAGGGTTTATTATCACTATTTCCTGAAAAGTAAAGGAGTGATATTTCTTAAACTTCACAATATAGATTCCCCTTGGTCCCTAGTTTGTTGTGTCCATTAGATTCCGATTTTAAATGGGAAAACAAAATGGCCCATAGATAGCCGTCATAGCTTTTGAGAATTGAAGTTTGAAGTCTGGGTGGAGTTCAAAACCCAAGTGGGGCAATTACCTTGTACTGACTATAGGTCAGTTGTATTCTCCGGGAACTCCGCTTTCCTCCACCTCCAAAACCAGACACAACCTTAAATGACCCTAGCTGTTAATAGGACGTTAAACATAAACAAACAAATAAATAGTCCCTAGTTGTGCCCACTTAGTTTGTTATCAGATCAGAAAAACCAAATGGCTGATAGGCAGCCATCTTATTTTTAATTATTTAAGTTTAATGTCTCTATTTCTCAGAAAGTTTTTCTTAGATCTTTTTTTAGATATCATATGAAGGTTTCCCTTGTCAGATTATTTAGAGGAAAACAGGAAAGAAGAGAAAAGTAGAGCAAAGATCAATCTTCTATGTAGAACCAATAAAGAACATTTAATGGTCGATGCCAAGATCCCTCTAAGATATATCTTGTTTAAACAAGACTGATCAGTCCAGATATGAAGTGATAATCGGTCAATATCTAAAAATATTTTAAAAACATGTATGTATGTACGTTTTCATTACATAGTTCATAGTTCTTTATTTAGCCTTGAGCTTTTCAGCTCATCTGCAAAAAACACAAAAAGTTATAAATTTAATTCATTACATAGTTCATAGTTCTTTATTTAGCCTTGAGCTTTTCAGCTCATCTGCAAAAAACACAAAAAGTTATAAATTTAATCCTCATGGCATTCAATATTTTTGCTCTCAGAAAAAAAGTGCTGTTATATCTTCCATATTTATACATAGGATATTGAATGGTTTCCTGTTTAATATAACATATATATATGTAATTCTCGAGTAGGACAGAATATTGACGAGTGACAAATATTGAAATATTCTGTCATACAAGTGAAATATATATGTTAAACTCAACGGGAAACTTTTCAATTTTCTTTTTATTGTATTTTATATGCTTTAAAACAAAATTAAAAACATTGAAAAATTAATTATGTAAAAATATGCAGCAATCAGTAACATAATTCATGACGTCATCTCTTTGTGACATTACTCCACGTCAACTTGACGGCGCCATTTTGAAAGGACTGATCAACGGAATTTAAGCATGTTCTGCTGTTATCGAGAATCTGTGCTAGAAAAGCTTACGACAAATGAGTATTTTGTCAAAAACTCGTCGAATATTTCAGAAATACAGCAAAATAACCCATTTATCTATCTTCACTTTATTTGGAAAAATCGGCAAGTTTCAATGAGATGAATACAAAGGTTCTAAATGCTTATAAATACAGTAGTTGTGTATTTTTTTTAACATGTCTATACATCTATATGTCTTCTCTGTTTTAGAATGTGGTAGATCAGCTCTATCATTGGATAGGGTTATCGGTGGGTATGATGTTCCTAATGGCTGGTTTCCTGCAATGGCCGCATTGGTGAGAAACGTTTCAAGTGGATCGCACATGTGTGGAGCCTCCATAATCAGTCCAACTACAGCGGCCACGGCTGCCCACTGTGTAGAGTACGTATAAGGGAACACTATATTCAGTTGTAATACCACGATTTTCTTGTGACCTATAGTATATGGATTAAAAATCGTAATTATATGCCCGCCATGAAATGGAGGGCATATAGTATTACGGTACCCATGCCCATTCCAACCTGTCGCGTTGAATTGCGTCCCGTCCCGTCCCGATGCAATGTAACTAGCTTATCTCAGGAACTACTGATGCAGTCCTCACCACACTCTCTTTCAGGGTGTCAAGTGGCAGTGGGGGCTTTTGATATGTTTAACAGACATTTTCTAGTTTTTTTTTATCTAGCTGATCTCACTCAGAGTATCTCACTAGAATGTTTATCCCCCGACCATCACACTGCTAATTCTTTACTGCAGTATATCCCCCACCATCACACTGCTAATTCTTTACTGGAGTATATCCCCCACCATCACACCACTAATTCTTTACTGGAGTATATCCCCCACCATCACACTGCTAATTCTTTACTGGAGTATATCCCCGACCATCACACCACTAATTCTTTACTGGAGTATATCCCCCGACCATCACACTGCTAATTCTTTACTTGAGTATATCCCCCGACCATTACACTGCTAATTCTTTACTGGAGTATATCCCCCACCATCACACCACTAATTCTTTACTAGAGTATATCCCCCACCATCACACTGCTAATTCTTTACTTGAGTATATCCCCCACCATCACACCACTAATTCTTTACTGGAGTATATCCCCCACCATCACACCACTAATTCTTTACTGGAGTATATCCCCCACCATCACACCACTAATTCTTTACTGGAGTATATCCCCCACCATCACACCACTAATTCTTTACTGGAGTATATCCCCCGACCATCACACCACTAATTCTTTACTGGAGTATATCCCCCGACCATCACACTGCTAATTCTTTACTGGAGTATATCCCCGACCATCACACTGCTAATTCTTTACTGGAGTATATCCCCCACCATCACACCACTAATTCTTTACTGGAGTATATCCCCCACCATCACACTGCTAATTCTTTACTGGAGTATATCCCCCACCATCACACCACTAATTCTTTACTGGAGTATATCCCCCACCATTACACTGCTAATTCTTTACTGGAGTATATCCCCCACTATCACACTGCTAATTCTTTACTGGAGTATATCCCCCACTATCACACTGCTAATTCTTTACTGGAGTATATCCCCACCATCACACCACTAATTCTTTACTGGAGTATATCCCCACCATCACACTGCTAATTCTTTACTGGAGTATATCCCCCACCATCACACCACTAATTCTTTACTGGAGTATATCCCCCACCATCACACCACTAATTCTTTACTGGAGTATATCCCCCACCATCACACCACTAATTCTTTACTGGAGTATATCCCCCACCATCACACCACTAATTCTTTACTGGAGTATATCCCCCACCATCACACCACTAATTCTTTACTGGAGTATATCCCCCACCATCACACCACTAATTCTTTACTGGAGTATATCCCCCACCATCACACCACTAATTCTTTACTGGAGTATATCCCCCACCATCACACCACCATCACACCACTAATTCTTTACTGGAGTATATCCCCCGACCATCACACCACTAATTCTTTACTGGAGTATATCCCCCACCATCACACCACTAATTCTTTACTGGAGTATATCCCCCCACCATCACACTGCTAATTCTTTACTGGAGTATATCCCCCACCATCACACTGATAATTCTTTACTGGAGTATATCCCCCACCATCACACTGCTAATTCTTTACTGGAGTATATCCCCCACCATCACACCACTAATTCTTTACTGGAGTATATCCCCCACCATTACACTGCTAATTCTTTACTGGAGTATATCCCCCACTATCACACTGCTAATTCTTTACTGGAGTATATCCCCACCATCACACCACTAATTCTTTACTGGAGTATATCCCCACCATCACACTGCTAATTCTTTACTGGAGTATATCCCCCACCATCACACCACTAATTCTTTACTGGAGTATATCCCCCACCATCACACTGCTAATTCTTTACTGGAGTATATCCCCCACCATCACACCACTAATTCTTTACTGGAGTATATCCCCCACCATCACACCACTAATTCTTTACTGGAGTATATCCCCCACCATCACACCACTAATTCTTTACTGGAGTATATCCCCACCATCACACTGCTAATTCTTTACTGGAGTATATCCCCGACCATCACACTGCTAATTCTTAACTGGAGTATATCCCCCCACCATCACACTGCTAATTCTTTACTGGAGTATGATCCCCGACCATCACACTGCTAATTCTTAACTGGAGTATATCCCCCCACCATCACACTGCTAATTCTTTACTGGAGTATATCCCCGACCATCACACTGCTAATTCTTAACTGGAGTATATCCCCCCACCATCACACCACTAATTCTTTACTGGAGTATATCCCCCACCATTACACTGCTAATTCTTTACTGGAGTATATCCCCCCACCATCACACCACTAATTCTTTACTGGAGTATATCCCCCACCATCACACCCACTAATTCTTTTTACTGGAGTATATCCCCCACCATCACACTGCTAATTCTTTACTGGAGTATATCCCCCACCATCACACTGCTAATTCTTTACTGGAGTATATCCCCACCATCACACTGCTAATTCTTAACTGGAGTATATCCCCGACCATCACACCACTAATTCTTTACTGGAGTATATCCCCCGCCATTACACTGCTAATTCTTTACTGGAGTATATCCCCACCATCACACTGCTAATTCTTTACTGGAGTATATCCCCGACCATCACACTGCTAATTCTTTACTGGAGTATATCCCCCCACCATCACACCACTTATTCTTTACTGGAGTATATCCCCCACCATCACACTGCTAATTCTTTACTGGAGTATATCCCCGACCATCACACTGCTAATTCTTAACTGGAGTATATCCCCCCACCATCACACCACTAATTCTTTACTGGAGTATATCCCCCACCATCACACCACTAATTCTTTACTGGAGTATATCCCCCACCATCACACTGCTAATTCTTTACTGGAGTATATCCCCCACCATCACACTGCTAATTCTTTACTGGAGTATATCCCCACCATCACACTGCTAATTCTTAACTGGAGTATATCCCCGACCATCACACCACTAATTCTTTACTGGAGTATATCCCCCGCCATTACACTGCTAATTCTTTACTGGAGTATATCCCCACCATCACACTGCTAATTCTTTACTGGAGTATATCCCCGACCATCACACTGCTAATTCTTTACTGGAGTATATCCCCCCACCATCACACCACTTATTCTTTACTGGAGTATATCCCCCACCATTACACCACTAATTCTTTACTGGAGTATATCCCCAACCATCACACAACTAATTCTTTACTGGAGTATATCCCCCACCATCACACTGCTGAATCTTGTCTGGAGTATATCCCCGACCATCACACAACTAATTCTTTACTGGAGTATATCCCCCCACCATCACACTGCTAATTCTTTACTGGAGTATATCCCCCACCATCACACCACTAATTCTTTACTGGAGTATATCACCACCATCACACTGCTAATTCTTTACTGGAGTAATATATCCCCACCATCACACTGCTAATTCTTTACTGGAGTATATCCCCACCATCACACCACTAATTCTTTACTGGAGAATATCCCCCACCATCACACCACTAATTCTTTACAGGAGTATATCCCCCACTATCACACTGCTAATTCTTTACTGGAGTATATCCCCCACCATCACACCACTAATTCTTTACTGAAGTATATCCCCCACCATCACACCACTAATTTTTTACTGGAGTATATCCCCCACCATCACACCACTAATTCTTTACTGGAGTATATCCCCGACCATCACACCACTAATTCTTTACTGGAGTATATCCCCTACCATCACACTGATAATTCTTTACTGGAGTATATCCCCCACCATCACACTGCTAATTCTTTACTGGAGTATATTCCCCACAATCACACCACTAATTCTTTACTGGAGTATATCCCCCACCATCACACTGCTAATTCTTTACTGTAGTATATCCCCCCCCCCCCCCCCCCCCCCCCCCCCCCCCCCCCCCCACCATCACACTGCTAATTCTTTACTGGAGTATATCCCCCCACCATCACACTGCTAATTCTTTACTGGAGTATATCCCCACCATCACACTGCTAATTCTTTACTGGAGTATATCCCCTACCATCACACTGATAATTCTTTACTGGAGTATATCCCCCACCATCACACTGCTAATTCTTTACTGGAGTATATTCCCCACAATCACACCACTAATTCTTTACTGGAGTATATCCCCCACCATCACACTGCTAATTCTTTACTGTAGTATATCCCCCCCCCCCCCCCCCCCCCCCCCCACCATCACACTGCTAATTCTTTACTGGAGTATATCCCCCCCCCCCCCCCCCCCCCCCCCCCCCCTACCATCACACTGCTAATTCTTTACTGGAGTATATCCCCCCACCATCACACTGCTAATTCTTTACTGGAGTATATCCCCACCATCACACTGCTAATTCTTTACTGGAGTATATCCCCCACCATCACACTGCTAATTCTTTACTGGAGTATATCCCCCACCATCACACCACTAATTCTTTACTGGAGTATATCCCCCCACCATCACACTGCTAATTCTTTACTGGAGTATATCCCCGACCATCACACTGCTAATTCTTTAATGGAGTATATCCCCCACTTTCACACACTGCTAATTCTTTACTGTAGTATATCCCCCCACCATCACACTGCTAATTCTTTACTGGAGTATATCCCCGACCATCACACTGATAATTCTTTACTGGAGTATATCCCCCACCATCACACTGCTAATTCTTTAATGGAGTATATCCCCCACTTTCACACACTGCTAATTCTTTACTGTAGTATATCCCCCCCCCCCCCCCCCCCCCCCCCCCCCCCCCCCCCCCCCCCACCACCACCACCACCACCACCACCACCACCACCACCACCATCATCACACTGCTAATTCTTTACTGGAGTATATCCACACAATCCCATAATCTTGGCCTGACAACTCCTACTAAATTGCTGTTCCGATTTCAACAAAACTAAGTGGCATGTATAATCAGTACAACATTTAGTTGAGCATCCTGAGTTTTTTTTTACGATAATGCATGGAGTATATCCCTCGACCATCATACTGCTGAATCTTGTCTGGAGTATATTCCTCACCACACAACCTTATCTATCCTGATGTAAATCCTTTTGCCTTATTTATGTTAAGTTTTGGGAGGGTTTATGTGTGAAACACTTTTAGCCTAATATTTTAAAATTGATGACTCTTGCAAAAAATAAAGAAGTGGGCTGATTTTATTTTGCTAATGGATAACACAGTAGGAATTTCCTCTGATGAAGTAAAGGTGCCTACTATGAATAAGACCAGCAATACACTTCAAGTGATCCATTGTCAGCATATTATACTTTCAGTACCTTTGAACAAGGATCTGCATACCTACATATTGGTGAAGTCGATAACACAAAGTTTGATCAGAGTGGCAGACAGGTTGTGATAGAAAGAGTAATTCTGGAGCCTAACAATGAGAAAGACGTTGCTATTTTGAAATTCGCTAATCCAGTCCAACAAACAGACACCATTGGCTCCGTATGTCTACCGCCACCATCAAGGGATGTCTTCTCCTATACTAAATGTTTTGTTCTTGGATGGGGAAGAACGGAATATGATACTGGTAAGTTTGTTTATTAGCTCACCTGCCTGAATGACAAGTCAATTTGTGCTGTGGTGCTTTGTCAAATTGTTCGCTCAGCATTTTAGGGCAAGTGAGCTTGTGCTGTCATGCTTAGTATAGTTGTCCATCTAGCATCAACGTTTCCCTTTTAGGGCAAGTGAGCTTGTCCTGAGATGTGTTGTTTATCTGTCTGTCCAGCATCAACTTTTCACTTTAAACATTCTGTTCTCAAGGTCAAGGGTCAAATGTGCTAAAATCTTCAAAACGACTTATAAGTCACCAAGTGACCCAGAGACCTAATTCAGCCCAGTGATAACCAATATATCAATATAAATATTGGGCCAAAGTAGCATGCTAAGATGAAGATCTACCATGTTTATTTAAGGTCACAGGGTCAAAAATGCTAGAATCATTCTTTTCAATATTGAAGAGGTCCAGGGTACTGATATTGATAGGGACCATGGCAACCAATTGATTTTCTATAGACTTCAGTGTTAATGTTTGGAGTATATCATTTAAATTCTTGAATTCAATTTGACAGTTATGATTCATAACAAAAGTTTAGCGTCTCATATAACACTGAATCAATATAAAAAATTGGGTCCTTCAGCTCAAATTTTTCCTGGGTAGCCATTTTGAAACTGGGTTAATTCTGCTGTAAAAATTTGAAGAAATAAAAAATGTTCACCTTTTAATTATTATGACCCAAACTTTAAAAAAAATCTATCTGACTTACCAAATTTAAATTAACATTACCTAGTCAGGCTACATATCTATTTTGGAACTACAGAGCAACCCGCTTATTTGCATAGCCCTTTTTCCATGACAAAGTATGCAAATAACCGGAGTATTCGTATAGGCGGAGTTGGGTTTTGGCCCCTCTTATACTCATGTAGATCGTCAGGTAGGTACTCAAAATGGGCGCTATATGATTGTTTACGTTATTTGCATTAAAAATATATTTAAAAAAAAAAACATTATTTAAAATATAAGAGTAAATACGCAATACATGGGTTGTTATTCTTTGTAAATGTACAAATAAAAATATTTGTTTAACTTCGTCGTTTACTACTTGTCACGCTGGGTCTGATATCGGTCATACACGTGTGGGTTGGCACTAGGCCTACGATGTACAATGTCATCGTTTCAATTAAGATTCATGTATATTATTAGCTCACCTGGCCCGAAGGGCCGGTGAGCTTATGGCATGGCGCACCGTCCGTCAACTTTTCCTTTAAATCGCTACTAGTCCTAAACTACTCAGTGGATTTTGACCAAATTTGGTCTGAAGCATCCTTGGGTGAAGGGGAACCAATTTTGTATAAACGGTGGGTCTGGCCCCCCAGGGGCCTTAGGGGCGGGGCCCAATAGGAGAAATATAGCAAATTCTTTAAAATCCTTCTTCTTCTGTAGAAATGAAGGGATTTGATTCATATTTGGTTTGAAGCATCCTTGGGTGAAGGGGAACCAATTTTGTATAAACGGATGGTCTGGCCCCCCCAGGGGCCTGGGGGGTGGGGCCCAATAGGGGAATATTGTATATTCTTTAAAATCCTTCTTCTTCTGCAGGAATAAAGGGATTTGATCCATGTTTGGTCTGAAGCATCCTTGGGTGAAGGGGAACCAATTTTGTATAAACGGTGGGTCTGGCCTCCTAGGGGCCTGAGGGGCAGGGCCCAATAGGGGAAATATAGCAAATTCTTTGAAATCCTTCTTCTTCTGTAGGAATAAAGGGATTTGATCCATATTTGGTCTGAAACATCCTTGGGTGAAGGGGAACCAATTTTGTATAAACGGTGGGTCTGGCCCCCCAGGGGTCTTAGGAGCGGGGCCCAATAGGGGAAATATAGCAAATTCTTTAAAATCCTTCTTCTTCTGTAGAAATGAAGGGATTTGATTCATATTTGGTCTGAAGCATCCTTGGGTGAAGGGGAACCAATTTTGTATAATCAGTGGGTCTGGCCCCCCAGGGGCCTTAGGGGCGGGGCCCGATAGGAGAAATATAGCAAATTCTTCAAAATTCTTCTTCTTCTGTAGAAATGAAGGGATTTGATTCATATTTGGTCTGAAGCCTCCTTGAGTGAAGGGGAACCAATTTTGTATAAACAGTGGGTCTGGCCCCCCAGGGGCCTTAGGGGCGGGGCCCGATAGGAGAAATATAGCAAATTCTTTAAAATCCTTCTTCTGTAGAAATGAAGGGATTTGATTCATATTTGGTTTGAAGCATCCTTGGGTGAAGGGGAACCAATTTTGTATAAACGGATGGTCTGGCCCCCCAGGGGCCTGGGGGGTGGGGCCCAATAGGGGAATATTGTATATTCTTTAAAATCCTTCTTCTTCTGCAGGAATAAATTTTTTGATCCATGTTTGGTCTGAAGCATCCTTGGGTGAAGGGGAACCAATTTTGTATAAACGGTGGGTCTGGCCTCCTAGGGGCCTGAGGGGCAGGGCCCAATAGGGGAAATATAGCAAATTCTTTGAAATCCTTCTTCTTCTGTAGGAATGAAGGGATTTGATTCATATTTGGTTTGAAGCATCCTTGGGTGAAGGGGAACCAATTTTGTATAAACGGATGGTCTGGCCCCCCAGGGGCCTGGGGGGTGGGGCCCAATAGGGGAAATATAGCAAATTCTTTGAAATCCTTCTTCTTCTGTAGGAATAAAGGGATTTGATCCATATTTGGTCTGAAACATCCTTGGGTGAAGGGGAACCAATTTTGTATAAACGGTGGGTCTGGCCCCCCAGGGGTCTTAGGAGCGGGGCCCAATAGGGGAAATATAGCAAATTCTTTAAAATCCTTCTTCTTCTGTAGAAATAAAGGGATTTGATTCATATTTGGTCTGAAGCATCCTTGGGTGAAGGGGAACCAATTTTGTATAAACAGTGGGTCTGGCCCCCCAGGGGCCTTAGGGGCGGGGCCCGATAGGAGAAATATAGCAAATTCTTTAAAATCCTTCTTCTTCTGTAGAAATGAAGGGATTTGATTCATATTTGGTTTGAAGCATCCTTGGTTGATGGGGAACCAATTTTGTATAAACGGATGGTCTGGCCCCCCAGGGGCCTGGGGGGTGGGGCCCAATAGTGGAATATTGTATATTCTTTAAAATCCTTCTTCTTCTGCAGGAATAAAGGGATTTGATCCATGTTTGGTCTGAAGCATCCTTGGGTGAAGGGGAACCAATTTTGTATAAACGGTGGGTCTGGCCTCCTAGGGGCCTGAGGGGCGGGGCCCAATAGGGAAATATAGCAAATTCTTTGAAATCCTTCTTCTTCTGTAGGAATAAAGGGATTTGATCCATATTTAGTCTGAAACATCCTTGGTTGAAGGGGAACCAATTTTGTATAAACGGTGGGTCTGGCCCCCCCAGGGGCCGTAGGGGTGGGGCCCAATAGGGGAAATATAGCAAATTCTTTAAAATCCTTCTTCTTCTGTAGAAATGAAGGGATTTGATTCATATTTGGTCTGAAGCATCCTTGGGCGAAGGGGAACCAATTTTGTATAAACGGTGGGTCTGGCCTCCCAGGGGCCTGAGGGGGTGGACCCAATAGGGGAAATATAGCAAATTCTTTAAAATCCTTTTACTTCTGTAGGAATAAAGGGATTTGATCCATATTTGGTCTGAAGCATCCTTGGGTGAAGGGGAACCAATTTTGTATAAACGGCGGGTCTGGCCCCCCCAGGGGCCGTAGGGGTGGGGCCCAATAGGGGAAATATAGCAAATTCTTTAAAATCCTTCTTCTTCTGTAGAAATGAAGGGATTTGATTCATATTTGGTCTGAAGCATCCTTGGGCGAAGGGGAACCAATTTTGTATAAACGGTGGGTCTGGCCTCCCAGGGGCCTGAGGGGGTGGACCCAATAGGGGAAATATAGCAAATTCTTTAAAATCCTTTTACTTCTGTAGGAATAAAGGGATTTGATCCATATTTGGTCTGAAGCATCCTTGGGTGAAGGGGAACCATTTTTGTATAAACGGTGGGTCTGGCCCCCCAGGGGCCTGGGGGGTGGGGCCCAATAGGGGAATATAGCATATTTTTTAAAATCCTTCTTCTTCTGCAGGAATAAAGGGATTTGATCCATGTTTGGTCTGAAGCATCCTTGGGTGAAGGGGAACCAATTTTGTATCAACGGTGGGTCTGGCCTCCCAGGGGCCTGGGGGGTGGGGCCCAATAGGGGAATATAGCATATTCTTTAAAATCCTTCTTCTTCTGCAGGAATAAAGGGATTTGATCCATGTTTGGTCTGAAGCATCCTTGGGTGAAGGGGAACCAATTTTGTATAAACGGTGGGTCGGCCTCCCAGGGGCCTTAGGGGTGGGGCCCAATAGGGGAAATATAGCAAATTCTTTGAAATCCTTCTTCTTCCGTAGGAATAAAGGGATTTGATCCATATTTGGTCTGAAACATCCTTGGGTGAAGGGAAACCAATTTTGTATAAAGGGTTGGTCTGACCCCCAGGGGCCTAAGGGGCGGAGCCAAATAGGGGAAATAGATATTAGTCTTTAAATCGCTACTAGTCATAAAGTTTTTAATGGATTTTAACTAGATTTGGTCAGGAACATCCTTGGGGGAAGGTGAACAGAGTTTGTATTAATTTTTACTCTGAACTCCCAGGGGCCTGAGGGGCCGGGCCAAATAGGGGAAATAGGGTTAATCTTTTAAATCACTGCTAGTCATAAAGTTATGAATGAATTAGAACCAAATTTGGTCAGAAACATCCTTGGGAGAAGGGGAACAGAGTTTGTATACATTTTCACTCTGAACCCCCAGGGGCCTGAGGGGCGGAGCCAAATATGGGAAATGGAGATTAGTCTTTAAATCGCTACTGGTCATAAAATTTTTCATGGATTTTAATTAGATTTGGTCAGGAACATCCTTGGGGGAAGGGGAACCGAGTTTGTATGAATTTTTACTCTGAACCCTCAGGGGCCTGAGGGGCGGGGCCAAATAGAGGAAATAGGGTTAATCATTTAAATCGCTACTAGTCATAAAGTTATGGATGAATTTGAACAGGAACATCCTTGGGAGAAGGGGGAACAGAGTTTGTATAAATTTTTACTCTGAACCCCCAGGGGCCTGAGGGGCGGGGCCAAATAGGGGAATAGAGATTAGTCTTTAAATTGCTACAAGTCATAAAGTTATGAATGAATTAGAACCATATTTGGTCAGGAACATCCTTGGGGGGAGGGGAACAGAGTTTGTATAAATTTTACTCTGAACACCCAGGGGCCTGAGGTGCGGAATCTAAGAGGCCCAAGGGTCTTTCCCCACCCTAAGGAACTTAGTTTCTTCAAACACAATTAGGTTGTAAAAATAATCCATAGGGTCTTTCAGTCCCTTAGAGAGTATGTGTATGAATAAATTGAACATGAACATTATTTTGACATTTGGTCAAATCCAACCAGGTGAGCGATACAGGCCCCATGGGCCTCTTGTTTAACTATGCTGGCCAATCAGTGGCTGCCAAACATTTTATCCATGGTTCAACTTTGCATGCACAGGGATAATTAAGTTTCAAAAGTATTTTTTAATTGGTTGATTGTCCCCTATTAGGTCTGTAACATGCAAATATAAAGGTTTTAACCCACCATCATCAGAAAGTGCATTATTCAAATTGATCTAATGTATGACCATCCATCCATAAATAATATTTGTTAGATTTCCTATGTTAACTCTAATATCTCTCTTAGATTTCATATGTTAACTCTAATATCTCTCTTAATTTTCATATGTTAACTCTAATATCTCTCTTAGATTTCATATCTTAACTCTAATATCTGTCTTAGATTTCCTGTGTTAACTCTAATATTTGTCTTAATTTTCATATGTTAACTCTAATATCTGTCTTAGATTTCATATGTTAACTCTAATATCTCTTAGATTTCATATGTTAACTCTAATATCTGTCCTAGACTTCATATGTTAACTCTAATATCTGTCCTAGACTTCATATGTTAACTCTAATATCTCTTAGATTTCATATGTTAACTCTAATATCTCTTAGATTTCATATGTTAACTCTAATATTCTTAGATTTCATATGTTAACTCTAATATCTCTCTTAGATTTCATATGTTAACTCTAATATCTCTTAGATTTCATATGTTAACTCTAATATCTGTCCTAGACTTCATATGTTAACTCTAATATCTGTCCTAGACTTCATATGTTAACTCTAATATCTCTTAGATTTCATATGTTAACTCTAATATCTCTTAGATTTCATATGTTAACTCTAATATTCTTAGATTTCATATGTTAACTCTAATATCTCTCTTAGATTTCATATGTTAACTCTAATGTCTCTCTTAGATTTCATATGTTAACTCTAATATTCTTAGATTTCATATGTTAACTCTAATATTCTTAGTTTTCATATGTTAACTCTAATATCTCTCTTAGATTTCCTATGTTAACTCTTATATCTCTCTTAGATTTCATATGTTAACTCTAATATTCTTAGATTTCATATGTTAACTCTAATATTCTTAGTTTTCATATGTTAACTCTAATATCTCTCTTAGATTTCCTGTGTTAACTTTAATATCTCTCTTAGATTTCAAGTTAACAGATCATTAAATTAGAGAAAAGATCACACACAGAACAAATAAAGACAATTCATTGGTGGATGCCAAGATCCCTCTTGAATCTCTTTGTTTTTCATTTTAATGACCTTGACCTACATTCAAGGTAACAGGTATCAGATGTATGCTAAAATCTTTTAAGTATTCTTTCAAGTGACGAGCTGGGATATATCAGATACAGCTATGTGAGCTCCCACTCACTTTGCTTGTCATAATTATGGTTGCTATGATAACTGGTCACTATTAACAGGGTCAAAATCAGACAATATCTAAATTTTGACCAATCAGAGGCCCAGATTGTGTAGCCATGGTGATAGGTTTGGAAACAATTAATATGTCAATTTATATGCTTTGTTTACATACAACATTCGACCAAAGTTGAATAAAATCGACCAAACGACAAAAGAATTTGGTTTGAAGCATGCTTGGGTAAAGAGCTATCAAGATTGTTCAAATGAATTACCTTGACCTTCATTCAAAGTAACAGGGGTCAAATATGCTAAAATCTTTAAATGACTTCTTCTCATTAACCAGGAGGCCTAGAGACCCGATATTGGACATATAGCATGCTTAGATAGGGGCCTATCAAGATTTTTCAAATGAATGACCTTAACCTTCATTGAAGGTCACAGGGGTCAAATATGCTAAAATCTTTAAATGACTTCTCAATAATCAAGAGGCCTGATATTGGGCATATAGATTACTGGGATGAAGTGCTCCAAGTTTGTTCAAATAAATGACCTCGACCTACATTAATGGTCACAGGGGTCAAATAGGCTTAAATCTTTAAACAAGGATTTTTCAATAGCCAAGCGATTTGATATTAGGCCAATAGTATGCTGGAATGAAGGAGTAAATTTATTGACATGAATAAACCTAGCCTACTCTGATATTTGAATAAAATTGTAATCAGCATAGTTTCTGCAGATGCTGTAGCGTCAGGTGAGTGATTCAGTGCAAAAACTTTTAGTTTCCTTGGGCTGATCAAACTCAAACATACAGTGCTTTCTTATTGAAAGTGCTTGCTTGAGATTGTTTTCTATGTTGGAGGTCAAAGGTCAAGGTCACATTTGCGACAAAGAGAAAATCAGTTTCCAAGCAATAACTTGAGTTTCCTTTGGCCGATGTACGTAATCAAACTTCATACTACGCTTTCTTATTGAAAGTGCTTGTTAGGGATTGCTTTCAGTATCAAAGGTCAAAGATCAAGGTCACTGCGTAGCGGATTCTTACACAAGTTTGCAAACAACATTTTTTTCATACCCCTATGAAACTAAAAAATGATTGACATATATTTATAATTAATTTTTGAAAATAATTTTCCAATTTAAAACATGTTTTATGTACAATTTTACTGGTTTTATATGAGAATCTTTTTCTCGAATCAATAAGCAACGTCAATTGTCGTATTGTGACGTCACATTTTTCGCACCATTCGTGGAATTTTTAACATAGTGGTATGAAAAAAAATCTCAACCAATCAGAAAGCCGCATTCTGCGAAGGGCCACAGTGGCCGAGTGGTTAAGGTGTCCCGACACTTTAACACTAGCCCTCCACCTCTGGGTTGCGAGTTCAAAACCTATGTGGGGCAGTTGCCAGGTACTGACCGTAGGCTGGTGGTTTTTCTCCGGGTATTCCGGTTTTTCTCCACCTCCAAAACCTGGCACATCCCAAATGACCCTGGCTGTTAATAGGCCTTTAAACAAAAATAAACCTAACACATTCTCAAATTCAAAGTCACAGGAAACAAATCTTCCAAAATATATCAAAACTCAGTTAATTGTTAAGGCTCATGGGCATCTTGTTATATAAAACTCCGTGATAATATAATCATATAATGCTATTTGACATGTAAACCCTGTGTTATATACTTTTAAGGTGATCATCATTGTTTTGTATTACCTGACAGTACCTTCAGTCCTCAAGATGTTAGAGGTTGTCCTGTTAAAGGAAGAGGATATGGACCGATGTGAAGACCGTGCCAGAATTCTGTACGGCGTAAACAAGAACCATACCATTTGTATAGACAACAGAGAGAAACACTCACCTATATGTTTTGTAAGTACTGAATTAGAAAAATCTTTTCAAATTTGATAGGAGTCTAATGCGTTGTCCGGCCGCCCAGCCTGTGTAAACTTTCATTTGTCCAGCAGTCTCCTCCTACATTTTTCGATCAATCTATTTCTAACTTGGTATAATACATGTATATTATGATCATGATATGAATTTGTGTCTCCCCAAAAAGAATTCCGATTCAACTGTTTTTGTAATAGTTTATTTCAGTTTTATAACAGAAATGGTATTTTTAACAAGATGATTTTTGTCTGGGAATTTCCTCCTGTATTTTCTACTAATTTCATTGAAACTTACAACACATTAGAATCATGATATAAAGTTATGTTTCCCTGAAGAAATTCTTATTCAACTATTTTTAGCCCACCATCATCAGATGGTGGGCTATTCAAATCGCCCTGCGTCCGTGGTCCGTCGTCCGTCCGTCCCTCCGTCCGTCCCTCCGTCCGTCCGTCCGTCCGTCTGTCCCTCCGTCCGTAAACAATTCTTGTTATCGCTAATCCTCAGAAAGTACTGAAGGGATCTTTCTCAAATTTCATATGTAGGTTCCCCTTGGTGCCTAGTTATGCATATTGCATTTTGGGACCGATCGGAAAACAACATGGCCGACAGGCAGCCATCTTGGATTTTGACCATTGAAGTTTGTTATCGCTATTTCTGAGAAAGTACTGAAGGGATCTTTCTCAAATTTCATATGTAGGTTCCCCTTGGTGCCTAGTTATGCATATTGCATTTTGGGACCGATCGGAAAACAACATGGCCGACAGGCAGCCATCTTGGATTTTGACAATTGAAGTTTGTTATCTCTATTTCTGAGAAAGTACTGAAGGGATCTTCCTGAAATTTCATATCTAGGTTCCCCTTGGTGTCTAGTTATGCATAATGCATTTTGGGACCGATCAGAAAACAACATGGCCGACAGGCAGCCATCTTGGATTTTGACTGTTGAAGTTTGTTATCGCTATTTCTGTGAAAGTACTGGAGGGATCTTTCTCAAATTTCATATGTAGGTTCCCCTTGGTGCCCAGTTATGCATATTGCATTTTGGGACCGATAGGAAAACAACATGGCCGACAGGCAGCCATCTTGGATTTTGACCATTGAAGTTTGTTATCTCTATTTCTGAGAAAGTACTGAAGGGATCTTTCTCAAATTTCATATGTAGGTTCCCCTTGGTGCCTAGTTATGCATATTGCATTTTGGGACCGATCGGAAAACAACATGGCCGACAGGCAGCCATCTTGGATTTTGACAATTGAAGTTTGTTATCTCTATTTCTGAGAAAGTACTGAAGGGATCTTCCTGAAATTTCATATCTAGGTTCCCCTTGGTGTCTAGTTATGCATATTGCATTTTGGGACCGATCGGAAAACAACATGGCCGACAGGCAGCCATCTTGGATTTTGACTGTTGAAGTTTGTTATCGCTATTCCTGAGAAAGAACTGGAGGGATCTTTCTCAAATTTCATATGAAGGTTCCCCTTGGTGCCTAGTTATGCATATTGTGATTTGAGAGTTACTAATCGGAAAACAACATGGCCGACAGGCAGCCATCTTGGATTTTGACAGTTGAAGTTTGTTATCGCTATTTCTGAGAAAGTACTGAAGGGATCTTTCTCAAATTTCATATGAAGGTTCCCCTTGGTGCCTAGTTATGCATATTGCATTTTGGGACCGATCGGAAAACAACATGGCCGACAGGCAGCCATCTTGGATTTTGACCATTGAAGTTTGTTATCGCTATTTCTGAGAAAGTGCTGAAGGGATCTTTCTCAAATTCCATATGTAGGTTCCCCTTGGTGCCTAGTTATGCATATTGCATTTTGGGACCGATCGGAAAGCAACATGGCCGACAGGCAGCCATCTTGGATTTTGACCATTGAAGTTTGTTATCGCTATTTCTGAGAAAGTACTGAAGGGATCTTTCTCAAATTCCATATGTAGGTTCCCCTTGGTGCCTAGTTATGCATATTGCATTTTGGGACCGATCGGAAAACAAGATGGCCGACAGGCAGCCATCTTGGATTTTGACCATTGAAGTTTTTATCGCTATTTCTGAGAAAGTACTGAAGGGATCTTTCTCAAATTTCATATGTTGGTTTCCCTTGGTGCCTAGTTATGCATATTGCATTTTGGGACCGATCGGAAAACAACATGGCCGACAGGCAGCCATCTTGGATTTTGACCATTGAAGTTTGTTATCGCTATTTCTGAGAAAGTACTGAAGGGATCTTTCTCAAATTTCATATGTAGGTTCCCCTTGGTGCCTAGTTATGCATATTGCATTTTGGGACCGATCGGAAAACAACATGGCCGACAGGCAGCCATCTTGGATTTTGACCATTGAAGTTTGTTATCGCTATTTCTGAGAAAGTACTGAAGGGATCTTTCTTAAATTTCATATGTTGGTTTCCCTTGGTGCCTAGTTATGCATATTGCATTTTGGGATCGATCGGAAAACAACATGGCCGACAGGCAGCCATCTTGGATTTTGACTATTGAAGTTTGTTATCGCTATTTCTGAGAAAGTACTGAAGGGATCTTTCTCAAATTCCATATATAGGTTCCCCTTGGTGCCTAAATCTTAAATTTCATATAAAGGTTTCCCTTGTTTGAAAAGTACTAGAGGTTTCTTCTGAATTTACACAGATTAGTAAGACTTAGAAGAAGAGAAAAGTAGAGAAAAGATCAATCTGACATGGAACCTATGAAGAACATTCAATGGTGGGCGCCAAGATCCCTCTGGGATCTCTTGTTCCAAAAGTTATTGCTGTCAATTTCTGATGTTGAAGACTTGAGTACTGGTACTTGTTTTCTTCAAACTGTTGGGAAATTAGATATTGACTTCGTAGTGAAAAGTAAGATTGATAACATGCCAGATAGCCACTCTTAAGGTGGTGCAAATTTTATACCGGGGTATATTTTGATACAAGATACTATGACAATATATGGCATTCGATAGGCATATGTTGATCTACCCTGCGGTACTCTTGTTTTTAAATACCTGGCCAGTTCTGCCATGTAATAAATATCATAAGATGTGTAATAACACTGTTATGCATTTCCTTATCAATGTTTGAATGTGATTAGAATTTTGTGGTCATCAGACAAGGTCAAAGGTCACTTATCACTTTTAAAATAGAATAGTTTATGTACACAAAATCTCATGAACCCCAGACAGATTAATTTCATATATATTCACAGCATAGCAATCATCAAGTTCTACACCTAGTTTGATTTTGGTGGTCATTGGTCAAGATTAAAGGTCAAAAGGTCACACTTGACCACTTCTAAAATAACAGTCCCCCACCAGGTGTGAAAGAATTTGGATTTGGTTTAGAAACTTATTCAACACACTGATTGAATGTTTGGTAGATCCATTATATTCAATAATTCAGTAATTGCATTTGGTGGTATTATTGTGAAAAAATTCAGAATTATCAGAAGTTCCAGTGACTAGTAGAGCACAAGATGTTAACAGTCAGACAACTGTTAAGGCTCCTGGGTCTGTTGTAAAGATTTGTGATTCTGTAAAATGAAGTGTGCTTATTTTTGGTGTCGCTTGCTGACATATACATGTAAGTATCACTATCTCAGCGGCTGCATCTGCACAGAGGTTTCCGTACGATAACTGAAGTTACCTCAGGGCAAACAAAATAAAACTTCTTTACAAAAAGTGCTTGCATGGGATTGCTTTTCAGGTCGAAAGGTTGAATGTAAAGGTCACAGTTACTAAATTAAAAAAATTGTTTCTGTGCAATAACCCAAGTTTTCTTGGGCAGATCAAACTCAAACGTCATGCAGATTTTGCTTACCAAGAGTGCTTGCATGGGATTGCTTTTCATGTTTAATGGTCAAAGGTCAAGGTCACTTACAAAAAATAAGAATTTTGTTTCCGTGTGATAACTCAAGTTGCTTTGAGCCTGTCAAACTCAGTTTTCATGCAGTTTTTCCTTATCGTAAGTGCTTGCATGGGATTGTTATTTTACTTGTCCAATGGTGAAAGGTCAAGGTCACTTAACTTAAAACTTATAATAGAACATTTTTTTCTTTGTGATTGCTGAAATTCCTTTGGGCTAAGCAAACTCAATTTTCATGCAATTTTTCTCAACACAAGGGCTTGAATGGGATTGTTTTTAGCCCACCATCATCAGATGGTGGGCTATTCAAATCGCCCTGCGTCCGTGGTCCGTCGTCCCTCCGTCCCTCCGTCCGTAAACAATTCTTGTTATCGCTATTTCTGAGAAAGTGCTGATGGGATCTTTCTCAAATTTCATATGTAGGTTCCCCTTGGTGCCTAGTTGTGCATATTACATTTTGGGACCGATCGGAAAACAACATGGCCGACAGGCAGCCATCTTGGATTTTGACAATTGAAGTTTGTTATCTCTATTTCTCAGAAAGTATTGAAGGGATCTTTCTCAAATTTCATATGTAGGTTCCCCTTGGTGCCTAGTTGTGCATATTGCATTTTGGGACCAATCGGAAAACAACATGGCCGACAGGCAGCCATCTTGGATTTTGTCAATTGAAGTTTGTTATCTCTATTTCTGAGAAAGTATTGAAGGGATCTTTCTCAAATTTCATACGTAGGTTCCCCTTGGTGCCTTGTTATGCATGTTGCATTTTGGGACCGATCAGAAAACAACATGGCCGACAGGCAGCCATCTTGGATTTTGACAATTGAAGTTTGTTATCTCTATTTCTGAGAAAGTATTGAAGGGATCTTTCTCAAATTTCATATGTAGGTTCCTCTTGGTGCCTAGTTATGCATATTGCATTTTGGGACCGATCAGAAAACAACATGGCCGACAGGCAGCCATCTTGGATTTTGACAATTGGAGTTTGTTATTGCTATTTCTGAGGAAGTACTGAAGGGATCTTTCTCAAATTTCATATGTAGGTTCCCTTTGGTGCCTAGTTATGCATATTTCATTTTGGGACCAATCGGAAAACAACATGGCCGACAGGCAGCCATCTTGGATTTTGACAATTGAAGTTTGTTATCTCTATTTCTGAGAAAGTATTGAAGGGATCTTTCTCAAATTTCATATGTAGGTTCCTCTTTGTGCCTAGATATGCATATTGCATTTTGGGACCGATCAGAAAACAACATGGCCGGCAGGCAGCCATCTTGGATTTTGACAATTGAAGTTTGTTATCTCTATTTCTGAGGACGTACTGAAGGGATCTTTCTCAAATTTCATATGTAGGTTCCCCTTGGTGCCTAGTTATGCATATTTCATTTTGGGACCAATCGGAAAACAACATGGCCGACAGGCAGCCATCTTGGATTTTGACAATTGGAGTTTGTTAACGCTATTTCTGAGGAAGTACTGAAGGGATCTTTCTCAAATTTCATATGTAGGTTCCCCTTGGTGCCTTGTTATGCATATTGCATTTTGGGACCGATCAGAAAACAACATGGCCGACAGGCAGCCATCTTGGATTTTGACAATTGAAGTTTGCTATCTCTATTTCTGAGAAAGTATTGAAGGGATCTTTCTCAAATTTCATATGTAGGTTCCTCTTGGTGCCTAGATATGCATATTGCATTTTGGGACCGATCAGAAAACAACATGGCCGACAGGCAGCCATCTTGGATTTTGACAATTGGAGTTTGTTATTGCTATTTCTGAGGAAGTACTGAAGGGATCTTTCTCAAATTTCATATGTAGGTTCCCCTTGGTGCCTAGTTATGCATATTTCATTTTGGGACCAATCGGAAAACAACATGGCCGACAGGCAGCCATCTTGGATTTTGACAATTGAAGTTTGTTATCTCTATTTCTGAGAAAGTATTGAAGGGATCTTTCTCAAATTTCATATGTAGGTTCCTCTTGGTGCCTAGATATGCATATTGCATTTTGGGACCGATCAGAAAACAACATGGCCGGCAGGCAGCCATCTTGGATTTTGACAATTGAAGTTTGTTATCTCTATTTCTGAGGAAGTACTGAAGGGATCTTTCTCAAATTTCATATGTAGGTTCCCTTTGATGCCTAGTTATGCATATTTCATTTTGGGACCAATCGGAAAACAACATGGCCGACAGGCAGCCATCTTGGATTTTGACAATTGGAGTTTGTTAACGCTATTTCTGAGGAAGTACTGAAGGGATCTTTCTCAAATTTTATATGTAGGTTCCCTTTGGTGCCTAGTTATTCATATTGCATTTTGGGACCAATCGGAAAACAAAATGGCCGACAGGCAGCCATCTTGGATTTTGACAATTGAAGTTTGTTATCGCTATTTCTGTGAAAGTAATGAAGGGATCTTTCTGAAATTTCATATGCAGGTTCCCCACAGTGCCTAGTTATGCATATTGCATTTTGAGACCAATCGGAAAACAACATGGCTGACAGGCAGCCATCTTGGATTCTGACAATTAAAGTTTGTTATCGCTATTTCTGTGAAAGTAATGAAGGGATCTTTCTGAAATTTCATATGCAGGTTCCCCTCAGTGCCTAGTTATGCATATTGTATTTTGAGACCAATCGGAAAACAACATGGCTGACAGGCAGCCATCTTGGATTTTGACAATTGAAGTTTGTTATCGCTATTTCTCAGAAAGTGATGAAGGGATCTTTCTAAAATTTCATATGCATGTTCCCGTCGGTGCCTAGATATGCATATTGCATTTTGGGACCGATCAGAAAACAACATGGCCGACAGGCAGCCATCTTGGATTTTGACAATTGAAGTTTGTTATCGCTATTTCTCAGAAAGTGATGAAGGGATCTTTTTCAAATTTCATATGTAGGTTCCCCTCAGTGCCTAGTTATGCATATTGCATTTTGAGACTAATCAGAAAACAACATGGCCGACAGGCAGCCATTTCGGATTTTGACAATTGAAGTTTGTTATCGCTATTTCTGTGAAAGTACTGAAGGGATCTTTTTCAAATTTCATATGTAGGTTCCCCTCAGTGCCTAGTTTTGCATATTGGGACCAATACGAAAACAACATGGCCGACAGACAGCCATTATAGCTAAATCTTAAATTCTGTATATAGGTTCCCCTTGTTTGAAAAGTACTAGAGGGCTGTTTCTGAATTTACACAGATAAGTAAGACTTAGAGGAAGGGAAAAGTAGGGAAAAGATCAATCTGACATGGAACCTATAAAGATCATTCAATGGTGGGCGCCAAGATCCCTCTGGGATCTCTTGTTTTACTGGTCCAAATGTCAAGGTTCCAGTTACTATAAATAGAAAATCTGTTTTCTTGCACTTACTCTTGTATAATCACCAAAATTTCTGCTGAGGTGACACATCTACTTCCGTGGAATTTTTGTCTGATAAATACGGTAGGCCTTTACAATACCATAACATAAAATGGAGTCTTATACAGTATTAGGATCCTGTAATATCATGTGCCTTGGGGGGAAACTTCTATCCCCCAAAAAGGTATTGAGCTGACAATAGACCTTTTGTATTCCTTAGGGTGATTCTGGTGGACCACTGATTTGTAAGAATGAACATGGTAGGTTTGAATTGGTGGGAATCACAAGCTACGGAGACAGTGTTTGTCTTTACTCCAGATTTACAGATGTCTATGAGAGTGTAATACATCATTTGGACTTTTTCTACAGCAACGTTGGTAAGTAAAATGCTTGATTAGGCTGATTAATCATGTCAGCCAATCAAAGTTAAGGTTAAAAGTTGTCATCAAAGGCTAATCCATGCTGGAGATAGTAATATACACAAATCTGGGAAAAGATATTTGTGTGACATCAAAAAAAAAAGAAGAAAAATTATATTTTAGATTATCAAAATGCATACTTATTTGCATTTTTACCCTTTACAGCTTTTTTATTGTTTGCATATAATATGATTTATATCTCCAATATTAACATTCTTTCGAACTTTCAAAACTAATTTTTTGCTTTGAAATTGAGTAAAAAATTTGATTGTTTATGTCACACACAAATCACCCTTATTTTAGGCAAACATCCCTTAAAATAATCATAAATCTCAGTTATTGGTCTCCACAAAGAATGGCATGTATCGTCAGAAAAGCCTTATCCAGACTGGGGATTACAGTTAGGAGCAGAGAGAGCTAATCCACACTTAGAATTACTGTTAGGAACAGAGAGGGGTAGCTTATCCACACTGGGGATTAAAGTTAGGAACAGAGAGGACTAGTTAATCCTCACTAGGGATTACTGTTAGGAACAGAGAGGAGTAGCTTATCCACACTGGGGATTAAAGTTAGGAACAGAGAGGACTAGTTAATCCTCACTAGGGATTACTGTTAGGAACAGAGAGGGCTAATCCACACATGGGATTACAGTTAAGGTCAGAGAGGGCTAATCCACACTTGGGATTACAGTTAGGACCAGAGAGGGCTAATCCACACTTGGGATTACAGTTAGGAGCAGAGAAAGCTAATCCTCACTTGGGATTACAGTTAGGTTCGAGAGATAGCTAATCCACGCTGTGGATTACAGTTAAGGTCAGAGAGGGCTAATCCACACTTGGGATTACAGTTAAGATCAGAGAGGGCTAATCCACACTTGGGATTACAGTTAGGATCAGAGAGAGCTAATCCACACTTGGGATTGCAGTTAGGATCAGAGAGAGCTAATCCTCACTTGGGATTACAGTTAGGATCAGAGAGGGCTAATCCTCACTTGGGATTACAGTTAGGAGCAGAGAGAGCTAATCCACACTTGGAATTACTGTTAGGAACAGAGAGGGGTAGCTTATCCACACTGGGGATTAAAGTTAGGAACAGAGAGGACTAGTTAATCCTCACTAGGGATTACTGTTAGGAACAGAGAGGAGTAGCTTATCCACACTGGGGATTAAAGTTAGGAACAGAGAGGACTAGTTAATCCTCACTAGGGATTACTGTTAGGAACAGAGAGGAGTAGCTTATCCACACTGGGGATTAAAGTTAGGAACAGAGAGGACTAGTTAATCCTCACTAGGGATTACTGTTAGGAACAGAGAGGGCTAATCCACACATGGGATTACAGTTAAGGTCAGAGAGGGCTAATCCACACTTGGGATTATAGTTAGGACCAGAGAGCTAATCCACACTTGGGATTACAGTTAGGAGCAGAGAAAGCTAATCCTCACTTGGGATTACAGTTAGGTTCGAGAGGGCTAATCCACACTTGGGATTACAGTTAGGATCAGAGATAGCTAATCCACGCTGTGGATTACAGTTAAGGTCAGAGAGGGCTAATCCACACTTGGGATTACAGTTAGGATCAGAAAGAGCTAATCCTCACTTGGGATTACTGTTAGGATCAGAGAGAGCTAATCCTCATTTGGGATTACTGTTAGGATCAGAGACGGCTAATCCACACTTGGGATTACAGTTAGGATCAGAGAGAGCTAATCCACACTTGGGATTGCAGTTAGGATCAGAGAGAGCTAATCCTCACTTGGGATTACAGTTAGGATCAGAGAGGGCTAATCCTCACTTGGGATTACAGTTAGGATCAGAAAGGACTAATCCACACTTGGGATTACAGTTAGGATCAGAGAAAGCTAATCCTCACTTTGGATAACAGTTAGGATCAGAATGGATTAATCCACACTTGGGATTACAGTTAGGATCAGAGACAGCTTATCCACACTTGGGATTGCAGTTAGGATCAGAGAGAGCTAATCCACACTTGGGATTACAGTTAAGATCAGAATGGACTAACCCACACATGGGATTACAATTAGGATCAGAGAGAGCTAATCCACACTTGGGATTACAGTTAGGATCAGAAAGAGCTAATCCTCACTTGGGATTACTGTTAGGATCAGAGAGAGCTAATCCTCACTTGGGATTACTGTTAGGATCAGAGACGGCTAATCCACACTTGGGATTACAGTTAGGATCAGAGATGGCTAATCCACACTTGAGTTTACTGTTAGGATCAGAGACGGCTAATCCACACTTGGGATTACAGTTAGGATCAGAATGGATTAATGCACACTTGGGATTACAGTTAGGACCAGAGAGAGCTAATTCACTCTTGGGATTACAGTTAGTATCAGAAAGGACTAATCCACACTTGGGATTACAGTTAGGATCAGAGAAAGCTAATCCTCACTTGGGATTACAGTTAGGATCAGAATGGATTAATCCACACTTGGGATTACAGTTAGGATCAGAGACAGCTTATCCACACTTGGGATTGCAGTTAGGATCAGAGAGAGCTAATCCACACTTGGGATTACAGTTAAGATCAGAATGGACTAACCCACACATGGGATTACAATTAGGATCAGAGAGAGCTAATCCACACTTGGGATTACAGTTAGGATCAGAAAGAGCTAATCCTCACTTGGGATTACTGTTAGGATCAGAGAGAGCTAATCCTCACTTGGGATTACTGTTAGGATCAGAGACGGCTAATCCACACTTGGGATTACAGTTAGGATCAGAGATGGCTAATCCACACTTGAGTTTACTGTTAGGATCAGAGACGGCTAATCCACACTTGGGATTACAGTTAGGATCAGAAAGAGCTAATCCTCATTTGGGATTACTGTTAGGATCAGAGAGAGCTAATCCTCACTTGGGATTACTGTTAGGATCAGAGACGGCTAATCCACACTTGGGATTACAGTTAGGATCAGAGATGGCTAATCCACACTTGAGTTTACTGTTAGGATCAGAGACGGCTAATCCACACTTGGGATTACAGTTAGGATCAGAGAAAGCTAATCCTCACTTTGGATTACAGTTAGGATCAGAATAGATTAATCCACACTTGGGATTACAGTTAGGACCAGAGAGAGCTAATTCACTCTTGGGATTACAGTTAGTATCAGAAAGGACTAATCCACACTTGGGATTACAGTTAGGATCAGAGAAAGCTAATCCTCACTTGGGATTACAGTTAGGATCAGAATGGATTAATCCACACTTGGGATTACAGTTAGGATCAGAGACAGCTTATCCACACTTGGGATTGCAGTTAGGATCAGAGAGAGCTAATCCACACTTGGGATTACAGTTAAGATCAGAATGGACTAACCCACACATGGGATTACAATTAGGATCAGAGAGAGCTAATCCACACTTGGGATTACAGTTAGGATCAGAAAGAGCTAATCCTCACTTGGGATTACTGTTAGGATCAGAGAGAGCTAATCCTCACTTGGGATTACTGTTAGGATCAGAGACGGCTAATCCACACTTGGGATTACAGTTAGGATCAGAGATGGCTAATCCACACTTGAGTTTACTGTTAGGATCAGAGACGGCTAATCCACACTTGGGATTACAGTTAGAATCAGAGAAAGCTAATCCTCACTTTGGATTACAGTTAGGATCAGAATGGATTAATCCACACTTGGGATTACAGTTAGGACCAGAGAGAGCTAATTCACTCTTGGGATTACAGTTAGTATCAGAAAGGACTAATCCACACTTGGGATTACAGTTAGGAACAGAGAGAGCTTATATATCCACACTTGGGATCACAGTTAGGATCAAAATATACTGGTACTGTTTCCTCCTATTGATTTTCATATTTTTTCTTACTTGTATGACTTTTCCTTTTACTCTATTTAACTTTGTTTACAGATGACCTGATTCCAAACTTCTGAACCAAACAATTAGACAGAGAATAAGAAGGAAATGGATGTAATCCTGTCATCACCATTTTTCCGGTGTAAAATATTATGACTTTGCTTTAATTAATTCTAGATGAACTCATACAAACCATAGATATCCATGTTCACTATTCTGTAAACTATGTACTGGTATTTTATTAATTGATTACTCAAATGGTTTCTGTATAAAGATTTAATGTCAAACATAGAACAATGAGATTGCATGTGTCCCAGTTCCACGTACTCATTCTGATCTACCGGAGTTACTTCCCTTTTATATTTTAGTTCCAATCATATTTTAGTGTTATTAACACATAGAAAGAGTTTCTGTATTGTATAAATTGCAGTCAATGTGTATTGTTTTCTGTGGATTAGGAAGTACATTGTATTGCCCATTATATAGAAAATTCCAGTGACAAGATATGTTTTGATAGGGTAGAAAATTCAATTTTATACCTTAATTTGTTTAACTAAAGGAGATCATTTTTTGTATAGAAGGAAGATATGGCTAGCCTGGGGCGGGAGGAGCTGGGCCCAATAGGGGAAGTACATTTGTATTGCTTATTGAAATTGCTATGTGTCCTGAACAACCCAATAGAATTTTGCTAAAATCAGGCTGGAGCATTATTAGGCAAATGAGAGCCAATGTGGTTAAAATGGAGGGTGTGGCTCCCCAGGGGCCAGAAGGATGGGGCCCAAAATGGGAAAATCGAGGTAAATGTTTTAAATCAATACTAATCCCGCACAACTAAATGGATTATCTGGTAGCATCAAGTGTTGTTCCTTTGGGGCAGGAAAGGTGGGGCCCATTTGGAATAGGATATCATGATGCATCAAAATTATTAAAAATCATTAAAATACAGCAATTATTTAAAATCCTTTAATATAAGATTGATAGGATTAGGACAATGTTTTACTTAAGCCATTGTTCAGACAGAAAGCTCAAAATGTAGAAATATTTTTATTGTATTTTTTTATGAGAGTATATTGCCATGATTGTTGAAATATCCAGTTGAGTGGTGCAGGCCATCTGTGCCTCTTGTTACAGAGTAGACTATATATATATTAATTGTATCTCTTTGTTTGTAAAAAAAAATATGAAGTTAATGTATGTTTTTTGTTTTCTATATTGCATTCCATCAATTCATGGATGAATTGATTTGTTAAATTAACATTTTGCCAAAATAAGTATTTGGCCTGCAACTTAATCAATGTGTGCCTTTTAATAGATTTTTATCTTTTTTTCATAGTGATTTATTGTTATATGTTGATGTGTATAAAACAAATCTGTAATGTCAATGGCTATAAGTCGACACTGGTAAGCTTTAGTGGATAGTCTTGAGAAGCTAAGTTGACCAATCAATGGGCAGAAATATTGCGTAATATCAAAATTTAAAATGATTTATAGGATTCTGTAATACAATTGTCATGTTAAACTTTACTGTAACTGTATGTTTTTGTGTCAGACAAGTCATGAACATCTATCAATAAATCAAACTGTTTATATATTCAAGAATAAATTCTTTATTAGTTATTGATATGCTATAACTAACCGGAGGTTTGATTTTTTAAAATGAAAAGTAAACAATGTGTAAAGCAGGGTGTGTACAATCTACTGTCAGCCATGAGAAGCCATGAATTCTGGACCTTGACCCTGAAAAGTAATTGAATATGTAGTTGATTGTTACATGTAATTCAGTGTTACATGTAATTCAGTGTTACATGTAATTCAGCGTTACATGTAATTCAGCGTTACATGTAATTCAGTGTTACATGTAATGTATCACGTAATTATATATAGATATGAATATCAGGTAATTATAAGGAACTTTCAATCCAAGATTAAAATATCTCAGCATCATGAACCAAAGGTGATAGTTTATAGGTGAATTCATTTCTTTCAATTAAGAATGTGAATTTGCGCTAAAAATATGAAACAGATCGGCCATAAGGAAAGTTGTTCATCTTAAATGTTTTTTATTGTCTGAAAAGCGTCTTGAAAATATTTTAAGGACGCTGATATGGTCTCTTGAACAATGGTTTGACCAGATCTGTATGAACCCTGCATTATTACATGTACATGTATATATGGAGATTATTATTGTGTGTAATACGTAAACTGTTTACATGTATTCTGATGTGTCTGTAAATTCCTGTTACAAAGTGCCATAAAATGTGTTAGTAATACTAAAATGTGTTTGTTCTTATGCATTTTATATATATTCCCATGATACAGTATCTTGGAGGATTTTTCTACTTTTCAATGATCATTGGAT
Source organism: Pecten maximus (assembly GCF_902652985.1). Taxonomy (NCBI): domain Eukaryota; kingdom Metazoa; phylum Mollusca; class Bivalvia; order Pectinida; family Pectinidae; genus Pecten; species Pecten maximus. The sequence goes on from NW_022982838.1 coordinate 77,759, forward strand.
ACGAATTATTTTTGTACCCATTGCTACACCTTGTTCTTGTAAGAAATATTCTTCGTTGAATCTAAAACAAGTATTTGTGAAAATTATTGCCATCATTAGTGTTGGCATTCTTGATAAGCTCTGTATCCGAGGTCCGTCCCCTGTTAAACAGTGTTTGTTGTCTCTCTGTCTATAAACAATACTTGTTATCGCTATATTTCTTGAAAAGCACTGCAGGGTATTCCTCAAACGTCATGTGTAGGTTCCCCTTGGTTCCTACTTGTGCCAATTCAAATTAGTTTTTTTTTTCATCATAAAATAAAATGGCCGACACATGGCCATCTTGGATTTTAAGTATTGAGGTTTCGCCATTTCTTAAAAAGTTCTGGAGTGATACTCCTCAATCTAATTAAAATCCTAGATTTTCACTATCACTCCATCACATGAACATCTAACAACATCCCACAAGGGGTCACAACGGGGTGACCTTTTGGATTAACCAAATTAATACTTATAATCTTGGAAGTAAGTTTTATATGTGTGAACTACATATAGCATGACTAGAGTGCATAGCTTGCATAATCTGTCAATTTGTTTCAAGTCATTTCATCCCATGAAGCATATAGCTACAATATGTATATACATGCTGTGCCGAAATGGTTCGCTTCGGATGCATGCTGTGAGGAAATGGTTTGCTTCGATGACAGCAACAAATTGACAATTCGCTCTGAAAGTAAAATACACATATCACAAAGGTCATCAGAACGTGACCCCTAATGGGATGTTGTTAGATGTTCATGTAGCGGAGTAAGAATGAGGATCTAGATTTCAATCAGAACAGATATTCCTATAACCTTCCTGTGTAGCTTCCTCTTGGTCCCTAGTTGTGCCAGTTCAATTCAGATTTTTGATCAGAAAAAAAATAGCCTACAAGCGGTGATCTTGAATTTTGATAATTTAGTTTGTTATCACTATTTCTTGAAATGAACTGGGGGGATGTTTCTCAAACTTCATGTGTAGGTTCCACTTGTTTCTTTTATCAGATTATTAACAGGGAAAAAAAGAAAGAAGGGATAAGTGGAGAGATCAGTCTGACATAGAACCAATTTAGATCATTCAATGGTGGGCACCAACATCCCCCTGGGATCTCTTGTTTTAAGAATGATGGCACTAATTCTTACAAACTACTGTTTTAGATGAAATGAAGAACAGCCCACGATATAATAAAACAGTCCATCCTCTAATGGAAACATCCACCCTCTAAAAAGAACAGTCCACCCTCTAATGAAAACAGTCCACCCTCTAATGAGGACAGTCCACCCTCTAATGGGAACAGTCCACCCTCTAATGAGGACAGTCCACCCTCTAATGAGGACAGTTCACCCTCTAATGAGGACAGTCCACACTCTAATGGGAACAGTCCACCTTCTAATGAGAACAGTCCACCCTCTAATGAGGACAGTCCACCCTCTAATGGGAACAGTCCACCCTCTAATGAAAACAGTCCACCCTCTAATGAGGACAGTCCATCCTCTATTGAGAACGGTCCATCCTCTAATGAGAACAGTCCACACTCTAATGGGAACAGTCCACACTCTAATGAGGACAGTCCATCCTCTAATGAGAACAGCCCACCCTCTAATGAGGACAGTCCACACTCTAATGGGAACAGTCCACCCTCTAATGAAAACAGTCCACCCTCTAATGAGGACAGTCCATCCTCTATTGAGAACAGTCCATCCTCTAATGAGAACAGTCCACACTCTAATGGGAACAGTCCACACTCTAATGAAAACAGTCCACACTCTAATGAAAACAGTCCACCCTCTAATGAGGACAGTCCATCCTCTATTGAGAACAGTCCACCCTCTAATGGGAACAGTCCACACTCTAATGGGAACAGTCCACACTCTAATGAAAACAGTCCACCCTCTAATGAGGACAGTCCATCCTCTATTGAGAACAGTCCACCCTCTAATGAAAACAACCCAGCCTCTAATGAAAACAGTCCACCCTCTAATGAAAACAGTCCACCCTCTAATGGGAACAGTCCACACTCTAATGAAAACAGTCCACCCTCTAATGAAAACAGTCCACCCTCTAATGAGAACAGTCCACCCTCTAATAAGAACAGTCCACCCTCTAATGAGAACAGTCCACCCTCCCCTCTAATGAGAACAGTCCACCCTCTAATGAGAACAGTCCACACTCTAATGAAAACAGTCCACACTCTAATGAGAACAGTCCACCCTCTAATGAAAACAGTCCACCCTCTAATGAGGACAGTCCACCCTCTAATAAGAACAGTCCACCCTCTAATGAGAACAGTCCACCCTCCCCTCTAATGAGAACAGTCCACCCTCTAATGAGAACAGTCCACCCTCTAATAAGAACAGTCCACCTTCTAATGAAAACATCCACCTTCTAATAAGAACAGTCCACACTCTAATAAGAACAGTCCACCCTCTAATGAGAACAGTCCACCCTCTAATGGGAACAGTCCACACTCTAATGAAAACAGTCCACCCTCTAATGAAAACAGTCCACCCTCTAATGAAAACATCCACCTTCTAATAAGAACAGTCCACCCTCTAATGAATAGTCCACCCTCTAATGAGAACGGTCCACCCTCTAATGAGAACAGTCCACCCTCTAATAAGAACAGTCCACCTTCTAATGAAAACATCCACCTTCTAATAAGAACAGTCCACACTCTAATAAGAACAGTCCACCCTCTAATGAGAACAGTCCACCCTCTAATGGGAACAGTCCACACTCTAATGAAAACAGTCCACCCTCTAATGAAAACAGTCCACACTCTAATGAAAACATCCACCTTCTAATGAAAACAGTCCACCCTCTAATGAAAACAGTCCACCCTCTAATGAATAGTCCATCCTCTATTGAGAACAGTCCACACTCTAATGAGAACAGTCCACACTCTAATGAAAACAGTCCACCCTCTAATGAAAACAGTCCACCCTCTAATGAATAGTCCATCCTCTATTGAGAACAGTCCACCCTCTAATGAGAACAGTCCACCCTCTAATGAGAACAGTCCACCCTCTAATGAAAACAACCCAGCCTCTAATGAAAACAGTCCACCCTCTAATGAAAACAGTCCACCCTCTAATGAATAGTCCATCCTCTATTGAGAACAGTCCACCCTCTAATGAGAACAGTCCACCCTCTAATGAGAACAGTCCACCCTCTAATGAAAACAACCCAGCCTCTAATGAAAACAGTCCACCCTCTAATGAAAACAGTCCACCCTCTAATGAATAGTCCATCCTCTATTGAGAACAGTCCACCCTCTAATGAGAACAGTCCACCCTCTAATGAAAACAACCCAGCCTCTAATGAAAACAGTCCACCCTCTAATGAAAACAGTCCACCCTCTAATGAATAGTCCACCCTCTAATGAGAACGGTCCACCCTCTAATGGGAACAGTCCACCCTCTAATGAAAACAGTCCACCCTCTAATGAGAACGGTCCACCCTCTAATGGGAACAGTCCACCCTCTAATGAAAACAGTTCACCCTCTAATGAAAACAGTCCACCCTCTAATGAAAACAGTCCACCCTCTAATGAGAACAGTTCACCCTCTAATGAAAACAGTCCACCCTCTAATGAAAACAGTCCACCCTCTAATGAAAACAGTCCACACTCTAATGAAAACAGTCCACACTCTAATGAGAACAGTCCACCCTCTAATGAAAACAGTCCACACTCTAATGAAAACAGTCCACACTCTAATGAGAACAGTCCACCCTCTAATGACGACAGTCCACTCTCTAATGAATACAGTCCACCCTCTAATGAATAGTCCACCCTCTAATGAATACAGTCCACACTCTAATGAAAACAGTCCACCCTCTAATGAAAACAGTCCACACTCTAATGAAAACAGTCCACCCTCTAATGAAAACAGTCCACACTCTAATGAAAACAGTCCACCCTCTAATGAAAACAGTTCACCCTCTAATGAAAACAGTTCACCCTCTAATGAAAGCAGTCCACCCTCTAATGAGAACAGTCCACCCTCTAATGGGAACAGTCCACACTCTGATGAAAACAGTCCACACTCTAATGAGAACAGTCCACCCTCTAATGAGAACAGTCCACCCTCTAATGAAAACAGTCCACCCTCTAATGAAAACAGTCCACCCTCTAATGAGGACAGTCCATCCTCTAATGAAAACAGCCCACACTCTAATGAAAACAGTCCACCCTCTAATGAAAACAGTCCACCCTCTAATGAAAACAGTCCACCCTCTAATGAATAGTCCACCCTCTAATGAAAACAGCCCACACTCTAATGAGAACAGTCCACCCTCTAAAAAGAACAGTCCACACTCTAATGAAAACAGTCCACCCTCTAATGAATAGTCCACCCTCTAATGAGGACGGTCCACCCTCTAATGAAAACAGTCCACACTCTAATGAGAACAGTCTACCCTCTAAAAAGAACAGTCCACACTCTAATGAAAACAGTCCACCCTCTAATGAGAACAGTCCACCCTCTAATGAGGACAGTCCACCCTCTAATGGGAACAGTCCACCCTCTAATGAAAACAGTCCACCCTCTAATGAAAACAGTCCACCCTCTAATGAGAACAGTCCACACTCTAATGGGAACAGTCCACACTCTAATGAAAACAGTCCACCCTCTAATGAGGACAGTCCATCCTCTATTGAGAACAGTCCACCCTCTAATGGGAACAGTCCACACTCTAATGGGAACAGTCCACACTCTAATGAGAACAGTCCACCCTCTAATGAGAACAGTCCACCCTCTAATGGGAACAGTCCACACTCTAATGAAAACAGTCCACCCTCTAATGGGAACAGTCCACCCTCTAATGAGAACAGTCCACACTCTAATGAAAACAGTCCACCCTCTAATGAAAACAGTCCACCCTCTAATGGGAACAGTCCACCCTCTAATGGGAACAGTCCACCCTCTAATGAAAACAGTCCACACTCTAATGAAAACAGTCCACCCTCTAATGGGAACAGTCCACCCTCTAATGAAAACAGTCCACCCTCTAATGAAAACAGTCCACCCTCTAATGAGAACAGTCCACCCTCTAATGGGAACAGTCCACACTCTAATGAAAACAGTCCACACTCTAATGAGAACAGTCCACCCTCTAATGAGAACAGTCCACCCTCTAATGAGAACAGTCCACCCTCTAATGAGAACAGTCCACCCTCTAATGAAAACAGCCCACACTCTAATGAGAACAGTCCACCCTCTAAAAAGAACAGTCCACACTCTAATGAAAACAGTCCACCCTCTAATGAGAACAGTCCACCCTCTAATGAGAACAGTCCACCTTCTAATGAAAACAGTCCACCCTCTAATGAAAACAGTCCACACTCTAATGGGAACAGTCCACCCTCTAATGAGAACGGTCCACCCTCTAATGAGAACAGACCACACTCTAATGAGAACAGTCCACCCTCTAATGAAAAGTCTACACTCTAATGAAAACAGTCCACCCTCTAATGAAAACAGTCCACCCTCTAATGAGGACAGTCCACCCTCTAATGAGAACAGTCCACCTTCTAATGAAAACAGTCCACACTCTAATGAAAACAGTCCACCCTCTAATGAGGACAGTCCACACTCTAATGAAAACAGTCCACCCTCTAATGAAAACAGTCCACACTCTAATGAAAACAGTCCACCCTCTAATGAAAACAGTCCACACTCTAATGAAAACAGTCCACCCTCTAATGAAAACAGTCCACCCTCTAATGGGAACAGTCCACCCTCTAATGAAAACAGTTCACCCTCTAATGAAAACAACCCAGCCTTTAATGATAACAGCCCTCGCTCAAAAAAACGTTTCCAATATTTACAAAACCCGACTATTCAACCCACGCCAAAAACGCCAATGTGACGTACATGTAGTCCCGATCAAGTCATTCCCGTCATTAAATGCAAACGACTCTCTAGACAATTATCCCCACTGTAAATAAGTTTTTTAGTGTTTTTTTGTTTTTTTTATGAACACACACATCAGTATACATCGTTTATTATCGAATTATAAAGTTATATTGGTGTTTCAGAATTGAAATATCAACAAACAGGGACAGATTATAATTATATGGTCTCTCCAGAAAGTTAGATAAAAAACATTTAAAAAGTAAGGCTGTTTTAAATGGACAATATAGGATTATTCCTGTAAGCGACGAGATCTCGGACTTAAGTAAGACTACAGTCTGACAATCTGACCATAGACATGTCTAACTGTGTAGGCTGAGGCACAAAAATCCCACTACACAACAGTATGGCTGACGTAAAATTTCATTTTGACGTCAGCCCTACTGTGGTGTAGCGGGCCTAATGTGCAACTTCAGGCTGATCCGATTTTTTTAGTCCGATCAGCATCTGTAGAACGTTTAACATCAATAAATGATTACAAACATACTAATGACAGTGGATACGGAAGACCTTGGAATTCGTCTGCTGAAATATAAGAATTATGAAGGTGAGTAGATGAAAGTGAGCTTATAGGCTCCTGATGCATAAGAAGATCGGCTAAGTATTGTGTTAAAGTGTTTATTTTAACCCGGGAATTAAAACAGTTTAAATTATAATAATCACACTAGTCATTGGCATACGTGTACTGTAGGCCTACTTGTGTTTTGTTATAACGTTACTAAGGCCGTTCATGTCAAAAACGAGATACTTTTAACGCGTTAAGATTATCTTGACACGTTAAACGGTTTCTTGGAATTTTAACGCGTTATTTGTTACTTAGCTAGCATTCAACGGGATAAACGTTAAAAGTCGTAGCTTTTGTTTTAACGCGTTAAAATGACTAAAATTCTAAACAGACCAATCGAATTCCTTGTTGCATATATATAAGTATTTGAAGGACTTACAGTATGGCTGCCAGAGCCAGTTTTCTGGAGAGAATGCATTGACTCTACCGTCAGTTATTGTTATCGTGTTGGCATGGGGTGTATTGCTGACTCAAGAGACACCCTTTTACAAAGGTGACACCTTTTTCTCTCCATTTTATTATAGAGTTCATATTGATACGTTTTACTAACTTTATACGATTTTTCAATATACGACGGTGTCATCTGGTCTTGTTCATTGGTCCCAGTTCTAATCCACATAATCCATGATTATTTACATACATGATGCATCATATAGGCCTATAAACCTTTGAACTTGCGTATGAAAATATGACAGGGTACGGGAACTACTTTCGCCAAGCACATGGCTTTGTTTACATTTACAATTTAAGTTACAAAGTGTTATTTTTTAATTTGAAATCTATTTTTTTTTAAATATATCTAAATTTATACATATATATCAAAATGTTTTTGTTATTTATGTTAATATCATAATAAAAAACAACTATTTTTTACCGCGGGAAAAAAGTCTCAATTTGTTGTGAAGCGTCACCATTGGCTGTTCTAATAATTGACTCCTCCCACTGTGTCCGACTTTTATATGATTTTTTTTATTTACAAAGAAAAAATATTGTAATCACAAAGACTTATAGAAACAACATCCGTAAGTGTAAATATAGGGATTGGATTTCACTTTTATGTTAACCATGCTTTTATGGAGCAATTCCTCTAAGAATATATTCTAAATGGGGCGCTTAAGTGAAATCCAATCCCTATATATGGCAGCCGACCACGATAGACGAGCTATCGACAAGTAGGCTAATGTATGTTGTCCAGAGTGATAAATACAGTTTCTGCATCTCGTTTTCTGTAAACTGCATTTATAACACGGTATAACGTGTGATGTTCTATATTATCACATCAATTTTCAAAGATGACAAAACTACCAAATCACTGAACAAAATGTCAACTTCGTGTCGGTGAGTGCAGACAACTTGGAACGTCTGTAAACAATGTGACGTCATCAGAATGTACCAGTCACAGTAGTGTACAACAATATATTTACCATTGTATGGCACTGCCACTATATAACCCTACCAATTCAGTTGCGAGTTCACCAGCTTATGAACTGCCAACTGAAATTAGAATTTGAAAATTAAAAAAAAATCGCACGACAAATAAAAAATCGCAGATGGTAAATATAAGCATTGAACGGCTTTCAGTTGGCATTCATATTGACTATGAATGCCAACTGAAAGCCGTTCAATGCTTAAGTATCTTACAGACAGGATACACAAATGACCAAAAGATTGAAGCACAGTGAAAGAGGGAAAAAAATGTTGGCTCATTGCACAAATTGGATATTTTGATACGGTCTCTGTTCAAATCGGTTTTCAGAAATATCAACGTTCTCTTAAATGTGTTGATATTCTGTCAACGCGTACTGTAATATTCCGTCATTAAACTTTGAAATAATAAAAAAAAACATCAGCAGACCAAAACAAACCAAACGCCGACATCGGGATTCACACGTAGTAGTCATACGTTGACTCTTCATTTTTTGGACAAATAACCATTAATGTCAAATAATTTATACATGCCCACTGACAATATCGCCGACGGGCAGGGATTGTCTTGGCACAGCCCAAAGCATTCTTGCACCACCGCCCGAAGCGTCCATATTGTTTCCCGCTTCCATGAAGAACTTTCACCCGAATGCTGATATGCAAGGGTGCAACTGATTGGTTAGTCTGATCAAGTTTAACGCGTTAAGTTTTAACACGTTAAATCTTAACGCGTTAAATGTATCTCGTTTTTTACATGGACGGCCTTTCATCCGTTACACCTTCACTGCATTACTGTGTTAGGCCAGGAGATGCGCTGACGGATGTTGAAAGTTATGTGATGTAGTTTTATAGTTTTCTTTCCAACTAAGTTTTTCTAGTGATATGTCTGTCACTAAGTCGTGTATGTGATATCACTTAATTATAAAAAAAATAATAATCCACAGAGCGAGCACAGCTCGCGATGTTAGCTCCCTTAATGTACTGCAGCGATACATCAGAAATTATGGCATTCGGCGATATTAAGTAGCCTATCCCTATCAGAAATGTCTGGTTTTACGTAAATTGTTATTCGTATACGTGATATTTATAAAAAGAAAATATACTTAACCTGCAATATTTACGTTAATACAAATGTATGACGACATAAACATTTGTAAACAAAGGTTGGATCGTAAGATACGTAATTATTAACAAAACCTGAATAGGCTACATTAACTGTAAAGATACATTCTTCGCAATATGTATCAAGAATCCATTACAATTACCTGCAGCAAATGACATAAAAGTTAGTAAAATAGACGTCTAAATGACCATCGTGTTCTGTTAAAACTGTGCCGTTAGTACCGTTAGTTGTATCAAAACTGTACCGTTAGTTGTATCAAAACTGTCCCGTTAGTTGTATCAAAACTATACCGTTAGTTGTATCCAAACTGTACCGTTAGTTGCATCAGAACTGTACCGTTAGTTGTATCAGAACTGTACCGTTTGTTGTATCAGAACTGTACCGTTAGTTGTATCAGAACTGTACCGTTAGTTGTATCAGAACTGTACCGTTTGTTGTATCAGAACTGTACCGTTAGTTGTATCAGAACTGTACCGTTTGTTGTATCAGAACTGTACCGTTAGTTACCGTTAGTTCACTTAGTTGTGTATTTTTGTCTTTTGTATATTGCAGGTAAAAATTTAAGATGTCATCGCTCAAATTCTATCATTGTTGCTACTGCGAAAACATCACACGTGTCTTAAAAGATATAGCAGAGCATTGTGTTGATGTACATTCTATTTTCGAACTGAAATAATGCAAAACAACCAAGGACAGATCAACCAAAATTGAAAACTTCCACATAACTCCAATTGAATACCTGAAACAAAACAAAATTATCTCCGTAGTTCCAAATTCGGAAAGGATAAAAAATTCTAGAAATTCAAACAACAGCACTTCCACACTATTTCAGATGCCCAAGAAAATCAGAACCACAAGATGATTATAATGATTGTGAAGGTTATGATATATGTAGTATTTCCAGTAGTTTTCAAGACGTGTCTGTTGAGCAGACCCATTTAACTAAACTCAATACCAAGAATGTCAAACACCACAACACAGGCCTTAATAGTTACTGATCGAATCATAGAGATGCTCCCAAATGTTCTCGAAACATTAAAAGAGTATGGTCATGAAGATGCCTACCTAAAATTCAACAAGTTAATTTGCGATAAATCTCTTCCAAAAAGAAATACTGCAATTACTCGCTTTTTTTAGGCGTGGTAGAGTGGTTCTCCATATCCGACAGCCGCCGAATGAGATACTCAAAGGAAGTAAAACAATTTTGGATAGTGGGAGGAGAATTATTTAAGGGCAATTTCTTGCGATTTATGGTTGGATGGAAAAACAAAGGTCATACAAAGGTCGCTGTACCAGATCGAAATCAACTCGATGACAAATCGACAGTTTTAAAAAATGTCAACCACAAATTATTATTTGCTACCGGTACAGTGAAACCGATCTTACGCTTGGATAAACTTATGAATTTGTTCACACAACAGAAAACGATAGATTACACCTCTTACTTTTCTAAGTAATATCACTACAAATTTAGGCCTATCACTTTTCAAAAAACGTCTAAGTGATAGCACTTTGTCAACATTCGAAGAAGTGATATCAGTCTAAATTGGAATAAAAAGTAAATACTCCCCCCCCCCCCCCCCCCCCCCCCCTAAAATTATATTCCTATTTCAAATTCAGTCTTATTATTACCGAAAGTGATTCAAACTGGAATAATTGTTTTATTCGTGCTGAAACGCATTAGTTCGTTAATTCATTTTACCAGCAGTTTTACATTATAACCACCAGTATTAAAACTATGCCTTTTTAGCTTTTTAAAAGATATTTCTTGTTTACAATTAAAACCTGTCACACTGGATAGATAGATATCAAAAGACAAGTTAAGAACCTGGTGAAGTCTGAATGAAATGGAAACGACAGCTAATTATTGTTATCCTGTCGGCTTTTTATGTTTACAGGTGGAGGCTGTACTCTGGCTCAGCGTGACGCTCCTTCTGTGCACCTTGTACCTAGAAGTGGGGTCGCACTCCTGCTATGCTGACGGAATGTCGTGTGTGGATGGGGGAGGGGAATGTGACAGTGAGGGCGGGGTCTGTTTCATGCTGCCCCCATTGTTTGAAGAAGAAGATGTACGGTGCTGCTGTAGCGTCACAGACGATTGTGCTGGTGTCCCAAAGTCTGGAATGATGAAAAAGATAGAACTCTGATATTTGGAATAAGGATATCTAGATAAAGTTGTCTTCAAAATCAGTGCGGAGTGGATAAATACATGTCAATTAAAATTTAAAAGAACAATCATGGAAAATAAGTTGATACAAAAAAGCTGGTGCTTGGACATTGAGATTGATTATATGACTTGTTCAGGAGGACGATCTGGTATAGTCTGTTGTAGAATTGTCGACCAGACTTTCTTCGGGAGGACGATCTGGTATAGTCTGTTGTAGAATTGTCGACCAGACTTTCTTCGGGAGGACGATCTGGTATAGTCTGTTGTAGAATTGTCGACCAGACTTTCTTCGGGAGGACGATCTGGTATAGTCTGTTGTAGAATTGTCGACCAGACTTTCTTCGGGAGGACGATCTGGTATAGTCTGTTGTAGAATTGTCGACCAGACTTTCTTCGGGAGGACGATCTGGTATAGTCTGTTGTAGAATTGTCGACCAGACTTTGTTCGGGAGGGCGATCTGGTACAGTCTGTTGTAGAATTGTCGACCAGACTTTCTTCGGGAGGACGATCTGGTATAGTCTGTTGTAGAATTGTCGACCAGACTTTGTTCGGGAGGACGATCTGGTACAGTCTGTTGTAGAATTGTCGACCAGACTAACTTGAATTTTGACTCATTATTACCAAGTTACATGTGTTTTATTGTTGCGAATTAAGAAAAATAAAGTTGAAGAGTTGCAAACAGTATCGTCATATTGAACTTTTTTTTTGCTAAAATCACTTTCAGACAATGGTGTACAATTCTTAATTTTTTTCCATTCGGCTTTTAGGCTAAAAGGATCATGATCAAGTTTCTTTGATTCTGTGAGGTTGTAACAATGTATGACGTACATGTGACCATGAGGAATCATGTTTGAATCAGTTTGGGTTGTATCAAGAATTGTGGTTTAGTCTTTTTGAGGAAATAAGTTGGACAACTACTAGAAAAATAAAGAACTTTATTTCAATTGTGAAGCTACAAAGCGATCCAGGTATCCATATCATCTAATAGACGACTTCCACAATGATCATATCCGGGTATCGGGCCGACCATCACTACGCCATTGAAACGTTCTTTTTAGAACGCCGATGTGGCGCAGTGGTATAATGGTTTGGTTTGGTTTATTTTGTTTAACGTCCTATTAACATCTAAGGTCATTTAAGGACGGTCTCCCGAGCGTGCGACATGCATGCGTGTGGTGAGTGCGTATGTGTTTTTTGGGAGGCTGTGGTATGTTCGTGTTAAGTCTCCTGGTGATAGGCCGGAACTTTTGCCGATTTATAGTGCTACCTCACTGAAGCATACTGCCGAAGACACCCAGCAGCACACCCCACCCGGTCACATTATACTGAGTGGTATAAGATGCGAGTATTTCTGGCTAGGCGATTGGGTACAGTAGATCGTGAGTTCGAGGCCCGGTCAGGGCACGAGTCAAAAAGTTTTCTTCCTTCGTCATTTGTGTTACTATGTTAGTATTTATTTATTATGTATCTTTTTTTAGTGTGGTATAGAGGACTTTATGTAGTCCTGAATCAGAATAAAGCTTGTCTTATATGTTAAATACGTTCTTTATTTTAATCCATTTCCTTGTATGTTCATTTGAAAGAATAGCATTTTAAAATCAACTTCCTTTCTGTGATTGAATTGCAAACAATCTGACACATAGTACAAAGTCTTGCTGTGACGATGATCGTCACGGCGCCAAAATGACGTCATAGTAACGCAACAGTTGTCATTATCCTCGTGGAGTTAGATTCATTCGTAGCGCATAGCGAATGATGTTTATCAAAATGACGTTACAATCTCCATGTAATCTTGACTGCATTTATACGATCATGGATGCAATCCAGATTAACACTGAGGCAATGGAAGACTGTGGTGCCAAATGTAAATTTCTATAAAAATATCGTATGTAAAAAGTGTAGTCTAAACTTATAACTTGCAAGATTGTTTTTTTGTTTTGCAAATCTCCTGATATGTCTATTTATGTCTATTTCATCAATGAATTATTGCACTATAAGAATGTAATACTGACGGTTCTAAAAGGTTAAGATGTATACATCGTTATCAGTTCAATTCAGTCACATATGATTAAATTAAGTCTCTGGTCCAGTTGACCAATGTTACCATTATAAAACTAGTAGATCTACTGTATAAGAGGACCGTACAATAAAAGTATGATTCGCTACAATGATCATAAGTTATCGAGACTTAAATGGTCTTAGATAATTAGGTTAAAATTGCTTCAACAGACATGTCATTAACAATTTGACCTCAAACATACCTGTAGATGTGTGTAACAGAGCGCAGGATTAATTAAATTTAAATCACTAGGGATCGAACCCGGGACCTTTGGCTTTCTAGTGTTACACTCAACCGATCCAGCTAAAGAGAAGATCTCTCTAGCCGAGCCGTATATTGCGGTTAGTATTTTTACCAGGGTTAGATCTACATACATTGTGTTTGTATGACAAGAAGAGCAATTACATTAATTTATTTAAGTTTGGACATTAAATTATCAATGTCACTAAATTTAATTTAATCTAACCTAATCTTGGTCCCTACGTGGTTTGGATAACCCTTCAGCAAGGATTAACACTATTAACCATTTCTTCGGTGACTTTTTTTTTTTTTAGCATTTTCTACAATATATACATGTATTATGCACATTATGGTCACGCAACGAGCAAAGCGCAGTTATCGCCCTTGATAGGAGCTCTTGTACCTCATTTATGCCGAACTAAAAACATGGCTCTGCGACTTCCAAGTTTTCTTAGGACGTTTGGAACGTTCGGGTAAAATACGCATACTTTAACATTGTATTCACTATACACATACGTTTGTTCATATTTTAATCTCGTTTAAATTCAATTGGATATTTTAATTTTCTTATTGTCAAACATCGAGAATCTCTCCTTGAAATGATCATGTGAAGGACACGCTTGACACCGGACAGCCGGAGTGACTGGATAGACTGGTTTACATGCCGGGTAACCCAAACAGTGTCGAATAATTCTGTAAACATGGTAACATTTGACTGCTGGTTATATAAATGGACTAGATCTCGTGGGATAAAAAAGATGGGACTGAAAGTGGTCAAATCGACTGATTCATATGCTCAATGCATGCTGTACATTCATTTCATCATTTCCAAATTTCTGGAAAACCTTACTATTACTGGATAGTAGACATGTTTCAACTACTTAAAATACCTGTACCTAGTAACTAGTCTACGGATCCTGTTTATTATCCCAGCTCAGAATCAGTAGCTGTTAATCCTCGTGTGAGATAGCATGCCATGTGTTTAAAGAGAAGGATATTTCCTGTATAGGCCTACATGCTGCAGCATAGAAAAGGACTCGCGGATCTGTCCTGTAACTATCTAGAGTGTTGTTTTTTTTTGTTTTTTTTTTTTTCACTTTCTAAAACATGTACTGAAATATAAAGGAAACTTTTAAATGTTGCATCACATTCTCACGTTGATTCTTACATGCATGCAACAATTACATGAAGATAAGGATGAAATTACCAAGGACAGTCTTAAGCTTATGATCATGATCACAATATTACTTCAGCTAGCTAAAGGTCTCTAAGCTATCTTTTTGGTGCTGACACCAACTGATCTTTAGCAACCGAACCCTATTTGACACAGTATATGCAAAGAAAAATGCAAAAATATCAGTATTTACAACCCTAAACTTGATGACAACGGTGTGTACTTACAGTTTGTGTATAACATACATCCCATATAAACAGTCAAATCACTTAATTATTAACACCTAATTAATAATAATTTGCCACAAAATACTTTACTACACCATTCCACCGCTTCAAGTAACCCATTTCAAACATGGCAGCATTGATTGTTAAAAACATGGAATGAGTGTACCAATTAAGCGGGACAAATATAAAGTATGCAGCAAATAGCTTTTCGTTTGCTTTTGCTTTACATTCCATTTTGATATTTGAGGTACTGCCATTTTGAAGCCTGGAAATGTAAATAATTGTGTCTCTTTTTATTGCTAAATTTGTGGATTTAATGATGCATTCATCAAAAAGAGGTAATAACATAACATCGTAAATAATCTTAATGTAATTTAGCTGTTTAATATAATCAAAATTGTAACTTAGAAAATTTGACATTCTGTGCATTGTAAAATCTGCCTTGGGAAGTTGGAGGTTACACGGTGCTCTTCATAAGTTTATCGCCATGTAATCCTCTAACGTTGTTGGAGTAACAAGTCATGTACTTATACCTATTACTTATTACACAGAATGTAAAGCTTATCATGCACTATTACATAAGATATATCTGAGGACACAACATAGCTATGTCTAAAATATCCCTGAAGTTGTTAAAGAGGTTTCATGATTAAAGTTATTGGTTTTACTATACCGTTATAAGTCATATATTTTTTATATGACTGACTTTTGATGTAACAATTACCCTTAAACATTGCTCCCTAGTGTTTTCATGGTAGAGAGTTGGTGTATCTAGTAGAATTCCGATCGTTTCCAGTTTGAAGTGTGATTGGAAGTTGAAATGGAGTGCTACTGGGCTGTCTCTGTATTGTCTTATTAGTGTGAATGTTCAAAGAAATGGAATCTAAGTTCATGTTTAGTTCCCCCACTGTGTTGTGCATTAGGAACAGGTGATCAGGTAAACAAGAATTTGGAGAATGTAGCAACCTCAAATCAGCATATGCACATATTTATAATAATTTTTGCTGATGGAGCATTTACAATGTACAATGAGTCATATTTCTGTTAGCAATGTAGAAACTTACAAATGACTTAATTTTTCAGTGTACGAGCTATGAGCACAGGAGATGCTGGCTCTGGTGCAGGAAAGGTAACTTAAAATTTCATAATATATGTAAAATTGGGGAAAATAACATCACAGCAGTGGTTCCCTTATATTAATATTTGAGGGTTAAATCTCAAACCAAACTAAAACATTCCCTTTATTTGATAAAATTTTAACTTATAAGTTATCAGCCTCAGTAGTTTTGATGTGAAGTATTTCTGTTGCTATTTTTCTCTGTTTAATATTTCATAATTTTTAAAGATAAAATATTTACCATACCCTGTTATACAGATGACAAGATTTTATTTCAGTCTTCTACAATTATACTATAATTTAGGATTGTGGAAATTCTCAATTTAGACTACTGTAGCGCTTTTATTTAATATCTGGTCCAATGCCACATACCCAAGACTTTCTGAATTTGTGAAGAAAAAGTGCTAAAACTTTATATTTCTGTTGATTCCTAATGGGAAATCCTGTAACATCACAGGACTATTATGACCTTATTCATGTAGCTATCAACTCATCAGTACAAATGAAGGTTACCCATTCTCATGGCCATAGGCAGTCAATGCAAGCTATCGCAAAACCATATTGACAAAGTGAAATAATGGAAAGTAACTGTGATAGATCAGAAAGTAGGTCTCACTAATTATGTCATTACATGTCATTACTAATGACTCCATCCCCTCAATGGCTCATTTGATGGTCAGATGGTGTGAAATTCATATCAAGTTGTTTGAAGATTTCCCTACCAGAAAAAATGATGTTATTGGATAGGTTTAAAAGCATATAAGAGCACAGCAGTACTTGGAAGACAGTAACTCTGATACAAGTATTTACAGTGGACTGGGGAACCCCCACCTGGGGAATTCCCGCCTTTTTACACCTGGAATCCTACCTCTTTCTATTTATACCAGGCGTGTATATTCTTGATTTTTCAAAATCTCGATCAAGACCCTACTCGTTTATTCTTGTATATTGAAAGTACCCATTTCATTTGTTAGTTACTCAGCAAATAGCTACAAACTTAAGAAACACATTTTGTTCAGGGACTCGGTTCAGCTGAAACACCAGCTGATTGGCTGAATTAGTTGTGTGAGACCTGTAGGCTACAGATGGCAATGTAAAACAAAGAGAAGTAACTTTGTTAGGTCAGAATGTAGGCTACCAACCAGTTGTCCTGTGAGAGTATCACCATTATCATGTGTCTATGTGACTATATGTATAGGTTAACGAAGACTAATTAACGTGTTACTGTTTCAGGGTGGTGGCACTGGAGGCGCCATTAGGTAAGTTCACCATGATTTTTCATTCAGCGAATTTTTGTGCACAAATTATATAATAATAGGATAAAACAACGGTCATAGCTTATATAAATATTTTCCTAACACTTCTATGTTAATAGAGAGATAAAATATGGTGGAAGTCAAAAACATTACAGAATAAAAATCAGCTGTAATAAGTATGATTTACCATCCATCTGCTTAATTAGCAGATATTGGTTCACCTTGATGACCTCCCGTCACTTTGATGTTCTCGCAGAGTCAAATCAATAAAAGATTTATGATATAAACAGACAGTACCAAAATGCAAATGAAACAGTAATTCTGTTTAAATCCAATAAAATGATTTGGGTCAAAAGATAAACTAATCATAAATTTGCATGGAGATCTTTGAAAAAGTTCAATGAGAATAGACCAGATGTTTGGAAGGGTGAGCATCTTTTGCATCATTAACGACAATCTGGTGAAATCCGAGTTAAACCACTTAATGAGAACCAAGGTGATGATGATGGAACCATTGGGAATTTAGGGCTATCATTTAATCGTACGATTTCTGGGCATTTTGGGATACCACTCAATCGTACGATTACTGGTCATTTAGGGATATCACTTAATTGTATGATTACTGGGAATTTAGGGCTATCACTTAATCGTACGATTACTGGGCATTTAGGGCTATCACTTAATCGTACGATTACTGGGCATTTAGGGATATCACTTTATTGTACAATTACTGGGCATTTATGGATATCACTTTATTGTATGATTACTGGGCATTTATGGATATCACTTAATCGTACGATTACTGGGCATTTTGGAATACCACTTAATCGTAGGATTACTGGTCATTTAGGGCTATCACTTAATCGTACGATTAATGGGCATTTAGGGATATCATTTAATCGTACGATTACTGGGTATTTATGGATATCACTTAATCGTACGATTAGTGGGCATTTATGGATATCACCTAATCGTACGATTACTGGGCATTTATGGATATCACCTAATCGTACGATTACTGGGCATTTAGGGATATTACTTTATTGTACAATTACTGGGCATTTATGGATATCACTTAATCGTATGATTACTGGTCATTTAGGGATATTACTTTATTGTATGATTACTGGGCATTTATGGATATCACTTAATCGTACGATTACTGGTCATTTAGGGATATCACTTTATTGTACAATTACTGGGTATTTATGGATATCACTTAATCGTACGATTACTGGGCATTTATGGATATCACTTAATCGTACGATTACTGGGCATTTATGGATATCACTTTATTGTACAATTACTGGGCATTTAGGGATATCACTTAATCGTACGATTACTGGGCATTTATGGATATTGTTTTTTTGTACAATTATTGGAAATCAGGTTGAACTTTCAACCACTACCAAGCTCACAGTATTAACTCATCAGGCTTCTGTCCAGGAGAAAACTTCTTTATCTAATTGCAATTTATTGCATAATCAATATTGTGTGAGATGGACAGTTATTACAGCAATAGCTGTTGACAACTTTCTACTAATGTTGACTGATGGTATTTACAGAGATGCTGGTGGTAGTTTCGGAAAGATGGAAGCTGCACATGAAGAACAATACATGAGAAAACTGGTAAATATAGGCTTGTTAGGTACAATATATGGGTAGTACATTACATGTACCATGTACTTGTGTAAGTGCACTGTATATATAATGGGTAAGCTTTGCTGTAAAGGAGTATCACACCATGAAGCTGATAACACAGAAAATCTTAATGATTATTTAAATGTTTGTTTGGCACCTGGGTATTTAAATCCCCATGCTTTTCCTCTTGGACTTTCTCATATTTTGTGTACCTGCTATACATCTCTTACTATTGGGACATGAAAATGGAACTGTGTTCTGGAATCACCAGAAAATAAATCCTACAAAAATTACTGTAAAGGAGATAACTTTTAAACATCAAGTAAACCAATGGTATAATTTTGTGTGGTAGATTATACTGCTGATTGTGAACTATTACTTTTTGTCTTGGGGTACAAGGTACTCGCTGTTGACTGCAAAATGTTCAAAATGGAAGGTCATTAATTCATAACAAACAGTCCATAGTTGAAAACTGGAGATATTCTGAAAATTGGTGCTAAAATAGGTATCCAGGTACCCCCGGTTCATAGCTAGGTTAGCACCTCCTAACAGTGATATCTGGCTAGTATTTGAATTATCTGATAACTGTCGTCACTGTCTTGTCCAAAGCCTGTCTCCACTACTCAAATCTCTGTGTCTAAGGTATGTAAAAGCTCAACACCTCGGGCCAATTATTCGGTTACGGTTTGATTAGGTCAAGTTAGTTATCTGCTGACAGTTTTGCAGTTTGATTTCCAGCATTGCTAAAAACCGTTTTGACCAAAGTAATTTGATTATGAAAATTGAATCTCTATATGATACAATGAATCGTGTGATACAATGAATCGTGTAATGCAATGGTAGGATAAAAGAAAAACTTTCCATAAACTTTTATGTCCTTAGTGAATTTTAACATCAGTATACCATTTATCATGAAATAGAAGTATGAACGTTCACTGTTTTCCTTTATAAAAAGGAACCAAAAATATATACAGAGGATTTAGTTAAGGTACAAATGCATTACAGATGCATTTAGACTGGGTACTGACTATATGGAAGCTATCTAAATATATGTACACTATTGTACCTTGAAGCTATGAAAGAAAGTTCAGGTGTACATGTACTCATCAACATGCATATGTAGGACTATTCCAGTAAAATATATATCCGCTCGAGAATTCCAAAAATAAATAAATTCTATGCATGGTGGGTGCTGGAGAAAATTTGTATTATATGGTAATGATTTTATTGAGTCAAGTAATTAGTTGGTTCCTATTTGACAAGACTGCAGTCCGTCCATAGAGTAGATATTATACTGGAATAACATTTACCCTAAAGGCCAAATAAGATAGGCTGTTGCTATTCTGCATTTGTGATTTAGTACCAGGTATGAAACTGGTATTAAAACAACATGAAAATGGGGCATTAGGAGTAATAGAAATGTCGCACGATTGTTTCGGGGATGAAAAAGTACCATCATTGTCATCATTCACCTGTCTTGTAGGGAAAGGAATTAGTGTTTTCATTATTTTCTTATAACAGTTACTGGTTTATGATGAGAATTATTTTACACTCATGTCAATGTAACAGGGAATATCTTAACCTCATTAATGTTTATGTTATGAGCCTAAACATCAACATTCATATACCGTTAAGATCCATTATAAATAGCTTACCAGGTAATAAAACATACATAAAATTAATTGGTCTTGTCATCAACAGGCACAGGAACAGTTGAAAAGTCTGAAGGACCACCACGAGACGGAGATCAAGCAACACGAAGTAAGTCTCTTTCCATTCCATGAATACATAATTATGTGGTTTCTTCTCCATGGTTACAGTTTCTATGCCATAGTTACACTGTTTCTATTCCATGGTTACACTGTTTCTATACCATAGTTACACTGTTTCTATGCCATAGTTACAATGTTTCTATTCCATAGTTACGCTGTTTCTATTCCATAGTTACACTGTTTCTATTCCATGGCTACACTGTTTCTATTCCATAGTTTCACTGTTTCTATTCCATGGTTACACTGTTTCTATGCCATAGTTACACTGTTTCTATGCCATAGTTACACTGTTTCTATGCCATAGTTACACTGTTTCTATGCCATAGTTACACTGTTTCTATGCCATAGTTTCACTGTTTCTATTCCATGGTTACACTGTTTCTATGCCATAGTTCCACTGTTTCTATTCCATAGTTACACTGTTTCTATGCCATAGTTACACTGTTTCTATTCCATAGTTCCACTGTTTCTTTTCCATAGTTACACTGTTTCTATTCCATAGTTACACTGTTTCTATTCCATAGTTCCACTTTCTATTCCATAGTTCCACTTTCTATTTCATAGTTACACTGTTTCTATTCAATAGTTACACTGTTTCTATTCCATAGTTACACTGTTTCTATTCCGTGATTACACTTTCTATTCCATGGTTATTTTCTATTCCATAGTTCCACTGTTTCTATTCCATAGTTCCACTTTCTATTCCATAGTTACACTGTTTCTATTCCATAGTTACACTGTTTCTATTCCGTGATTACACCGTTTCTATTCCATGGTTACACTGTTTCTATTCCGTAGTTACAGTTTCTATTCCATGATTACACTGTTTTTATTCCATGGTTACACTGTTTCTATTCCATAGTTACACTGTTTCTATCCCATGGTTACACTGTTTTTATTCCATGATTACACTGTTTCTATTCCATAGTTACATGTACACTGTTTCTGTTGATATAGGGGTCCATTGTTTAATCTTTTTTTTTTCTTTTTTTTTTAGGAAGCAATCAGGAGACATAAGGAAAACATCAAGAAGTTGAAAAGTGATGGTGGGAGTGATAGCGACAGTGACTGATATGTGAAGATGTGTCCCAGG